>NC_043997.1:10545703-10803203 GCF_902150065.1 Myripristis murdjan
GGGATCTCCGCTAGAATATAAAATAAAGATCTTTGCGTTTCGAGCGTTTGTAACGAGGAACCCGCTGATGGCAACCCGCGGGGTCGAGTTTAACGGCGGTGTACACAGACAAACTGAAACAGCAGCTGAAACAGCATCGACAGTTGCAAACAGTAATAAAGAAATGCAAATGGCAGTGGACATAGACACCCGTAAATGACATCGGACACTGGCAGTCGACAATGTACAGAGACAAAGATATAGGAGAGCAACGACCATGCAGCTACACACAGCGCAGCGCCGCATGCAGCAGGTATCACTGTGGAGCAAATGCAACCTCATGGAGATAATGGAGAGATGAATTAGGATAATGTCAGGTGTAATTGTGGAAGACCTTGGTCTCAAAGCGGTGGCGACATCCGCCGCGTCCTTGAGATCAAACCTGTTATTTTGTTTTCCGTTGCGCCGCCGCGATTGCATAACACTTTGCACTGTTCTCCTGCCATTCTAGTTCCATAGCTATTCAACCTGCTGAGCGCTTCTCTTTGTTGAGGGCAGGAGTGTGCGAGTGTATGTGTGTGTGTGTGTGTGTGTGTGTCATAATGTGCGATTCAGCAGACCCAAACCACACACACACACACACACACAAACACACACACGAACCAACACCACCATCACCACCACCACCACCACCAAAAGTCCATTCACCCTCCACACCAATGACGTTGCCATGGAGACCAGGCCTAGCTTTGCCTTTCGGCCTGGAGACTGTTACCTAGCGACAGGGCAGAGCGACCCCCCCACCACCCACCCACCCCACCACCACCACCTCCCACTTCCCTCCCTCCCTCCCTCCACAACTCCCCACCCCCTTCAGAATAAAAGCCCCTGGTATGAGTGACATGCACAAACACACACACAAGCAACGGAGCGGCGCATAATGACTTGCTTTATGTTTTCATTTTAGTTTTTCAAAATTAACAACTGTAGAATATGGCCGTGTCAGGCAACACTGATGCTTGAAATTATTTAAAATCCCTGATGTGGTTCAAAATAGTCAAGATGGTGATGTAACGCACATAAAAATATCAGAACACAATGTGTTCCTCATCAAGACTAATAATAATAAATGACCATGATTACAATGACTGCAATTGTTCTTTTGGCACCCCTAACACACACACACACACACACACACACACACACACACACACACACACATGCACAGATGCACACAAGGGAGTAGGGACAGACAATATGAGGGTGCTGATGTCTTGAATGTGACACCATGGTGCCAGAGGGACGGTGTGACAGTCATATGATCAATACACACACACACACACACACACACACACACACACACACACACACACACACACACACAGACACACACACACACAAACAGAGCACTTGCCAACTTTGCTGGACTTCAGTGCAGAGACGAGCCTTTACATTTTTACCATGGCAACCAAACCGCCGGGATAAAAACATCTCAAAAATGTCCCTGAAAGCCCTTTGGAAAGAGGAATAAACTCTTTTATTTTCCTGCGCAGCCTCCCATCTGTCTCTTTTTTTCTCTTCTTCTCCTCACATGTTGCTCTCATTATTTCTGTCACATCATCATACCTCCGTCTCAGATCCTCCAACTATCACCTCTTGATTTTTTTCATCTCATTAAAGTGGCTCTATTAAAGAAAATCACACTCGCACATATACTCGATCAAAGACATTCAATGGCTACAATGTTACTTTGTGTCACATTTGCAAAGTCCTGAATGGCAATAATAAATGGGAACAGCAGTGCAATGCAGTGATTTATATTAAATTATATTAAACATCATATATTAAACACTTAAATATCTCTGCAAAACTAGGCAAGGCCATGTAGAAACACTAGGTTGGCCATGTAGAAACACTAGGTTTCACAAGGTATTTAATAAATTGGTTATAATTGATTTGTATGTTTTATGGAAACTTAGCAATTGTCAGTTAACATGATGGTGTAATTGCTGTAAGAGATGACAGACCACAACTAGTTTCTGTTTCATGTGGGTGGGATTGTTACCGCTGCCATTTCTCAAAATTAAGACCATATTTCCCATGAACCTCGTCACTTCACTGCAAAAACTCAAAATCTTACCAAAAATCTTTGTCTTATTTCAAGTCAAAATGTCTTATTTCTAGTCAAAATATCTCATTAAACTTAAAATAAGACATGATCACCTAAGAAATAACTTGTTTTTAGACAATTTTCACTTGTTTCAAGCAAATTTTCACTTGAAACAAGTAAAAACAAGTTACTTCTGAGGTGATCATGTCTTATTTTAAGTGTAATGAGATATTTTGACTAGAAATAAGACATTTCGACTTGAAGTAAGACAAATATTCTTGGTAAGATTTTGAGTTTTTGCAGTGTTCCTGTCAAAAAAACAATAGGATGTTTTTATTTATTTCCAAGAGGCTCTGGAAGCGTCACGTCTGTCAGCACCTGGACCAACAGCGCCCTCTTCCTGTGGGTCGTAAAGCAATGGAGCGTTCTTTTTGTTTACAGTGGTGATACTAATCTCTTGCTGGTAATGCGGTGATGATTTATTGATGATTTAAAACGCTACACCCGTCCCTCTCTGCTTTATTCCCTCTCCCTCTTTCATCTCATTCTCTGCCTGTAGAAGTTTCCCTCTCCTTACTTGGAGCGTACGAGCAGTTACTCTCTCTCTTCTCCATTAAATCTCTTGTTAAATACTGTATCGCCAGACCTTTCACACCCCCACCCCCACCCCCCACCCTCCATCTCAGCATATTTGCCCGTTTCACTCTGACAGGCAGAGAGTAGGAGTCGCACCCACTCTTCATCTGAAAATCTCTCACGAAATCTCTCTGTAATCTAAGATTTCGATTCCAAAATGCAATATCTTGCTCATCCTCCCTCAGTCGTATTTCGCGTTCTTTTAAGTACAGAAGTTGCATCAGTGGTGTCATCATTTTGTCAACCGAGAAAATTATATTACTTTGCTTTTTTGACTTGGATAGTAGGAGCACAACAGGCGTAACAGCTTCCAGTGATTGACATCATTAGGTGAGAGACTCTCTACATCTTTATCTCGGTGCATCTCTCAGTACAGTATACGTCTCTCTCCTTAAAGTATACTGTCTCCGAATATATCTTCGGTCTTGGAGGACCAGCAGGAGGTGAGAGATCAGAGAGTGGGAGGCAGAGGAACTCACTGTTGCGGGTTGTAACAAATGTCCGCCTCCAAAATTTGACCCTGGCGGTTAAAAGTCTCTCCCACCCAACCACAGTTGCAATTTTGCATCTTCGAGTTGTGCTGCAAATTGCACTTTGTTTCAAATATTTGCCTCTGCCCACGTGCTTCTCTTAACTGTTTTTTTTTTTAAATCGCGGCAGCATTCATTTAATGTTTCTGCTAACTTTATATATGTTTCCCCCTATAGTGCAAAATAATTAAAACCTGAGAGAGCTGGCTGAATTGATTTTGCAGCCGACTCAGTCTCAGTTTAGCCCACAGGTTTGGCCTTGGCCAGTATTACAACATTCAGTGGTGCAGTGGTGCGCTTTCATTGGTGTGTTTTGTTGCATTTCTTTTTTAATTTCTATCTTTTTTTTTTTTCCTCCAACCAGACGGCTCGCTGCCTGAGGTCATGTCCAAAAAAAAAAATCCAAACTATCCTACTACTTTAAGCTAAATCAGACGCTGATGTGTTTCGGGTGTGCGTTCCTGAAGTCAAACTCTCTCCGTTCTTCAGTGTGAATTATCCCTGAATGATCACAACACAAAAAGACCGTTAACAGCATCCAGCCTACAGCGGGATGACTCAAATCAAGAGCGTTTAATGCCCATTTTACTCGAATTACAAAATTTCAAAGCGGTCTGATAGTTTAAAAGCAAAATCGGTGTTTCCTCTGAGTTCATTCACCGAGGAAATTCCCACCACTGCAAGAGGAAATGTGACATCAAATTCCTATTATCCAGTGTTGCAGAACTGATGATTTTAATTTGATTAAAGGAAGTATTTTAGCATTAGAACCTCAGATATGGAGCAAAAGCACCACAGCTACACAAAAATAAGAGGAAACACTGCAAGTAAACATATGCGCGCAAAATTAAAATAAACGAGCGATTCATTGGTTTGAATCCGAGCCGGCGTTAAGGTGTGCCTTGTTGTGAGCTGAAAACTGAAATTAATTGAAAACTCCGTTGGAGAGGCCGACGGGTAGGCGGTGAGCACACTTTTCATTGCAAACCCAATATCGTAATTTCAAACATCCATCACGGCTCTCGAAATATTTAAATGGATTCAGTAATGGACATAAAATGCATAATTCATGACATTGACGAGCTAAAAGTTAAGTTGGTCCGCTAATGGTGAAGCACTTAGTAAGGCCCCTGGCCACTAACGGGGCATGTGCCATAGTGGGAAATGGGTTTCATGAATGAGGTGGGTTTTATGTATTTTATATGTTTTTTTTTTTTTTTTTTTTTTTTTTTTTTTTTGTCCGTGCTAACCACACAAACACGTCTCCACTTCGAGCTCTTGCCATCAAAATTTGAAACGCCAAGCTTTAAGGCCTTGCCAGCCTCTTGTTGCCTGGCCTTCCCTCGATTCCTCTCGTCTCTGTCCCGAACTAACCCTCTCGCTCTCTCTCCCTCTGCCCGCACTTCTCTGTTTTCTGCTGCTCTCCAATCTGTCGTCGCTTTTTTCTGCTTTCCTTCTTAACTCCGCTCCGGCTCTACCTTTAAGTCCTGTAATGCACAAAGTTCTTCGGGGAGGGGGCTGAACTTGTCTCCGCATTTGTTAACCACATCAAAGGAGCATCTCGCTGCCAGGAAACATTTTAATTGATTTTTGACCCTTTATCTCGCCGTCTGTTGTCTGTTGTCTGCCCGGCTACCCTCCACGCTCCGAGCCCTGATTCCTTCCGTGTCTTTTCCTTCCTTTGCGTTGCTTTCTGCCCCTCGTCCTTTTCAGTCCTTCCTGCTGTTTCTCACTCGGCTTTCCTCTGTTTACTGCAAATGCTGGAGGCGTTTCCCCGACCTTTACCACCAGGGCTTCTACTGGCACCAGAGAGTTAAATTCTGTGCTTTTTAACTCCAATTTAATGACATTTAAAACTTTTTCGGACTGGGTTTTGGAATATAAAGGTAAGCACTACATAATGGTAAAGTGCAGAGGTCATTTTAACTAGCAATATACTTGTCATCATTAGGATCATAATGATGATTTAAGTAAGACAGTGAATCTAACCGGGATTTTTTTTTCCTGCAAAAGCTGACAGGTAAGTCAAAGGATTATCTTCATTTCCTCTCCACAGGTAAGTATGACAGGTAAGTATAAAGCAAGTTGGGTAGTTTTCCCAACAAGCTTTTACTTTAGCAGGTCATATAAAGCCACCAGGTTCAGTCTGCTGAGAGTTTTGACTGATTCAGAGGGACTTGACTCATTCGGACAAAAAGAGACAGATGGATAAAGGAAATTAGATGAAATGTTAGTGGAAATTAAGACCTCATAAATTGAGGTTTAAGGCTATTTAAGGACTTTTAAGTTCTAATGTTGAAAAAAAAAAATGAATTTAAGACATTTTAAGGACCTACAGACTCCCTGATTACCACAGGATTAACCCGCCCAGACAAAATTCCCTTAGCCTCCTTCCTTCCCTTTTTCACATCCCAGCACAGGGCAACAGAGACGGAGAAGTGAAGAAGAGAGCTGGAGAGAAAGAGAGCGAGAGACACACACACACATTGCATGGGATTATGGGATGGTGTTGTGCATAATTCCTTCAGTGGAACAGAGACATGGGCGAGGGTTCAAAGACTGAAAGAGAAAAAAAAAAGAGGGATGAGAAGGGGGATGGATGGAGCGGAGAGGGACAGAGAGAAGGAGGCTGGCGCCCTGTCCTGCAGACTGCCTCGTGTCCGGCGAGGCGGCGCACACTGCCAGCCCTTATCAGAGCGAGAGCCCAAAGCAACGGAGAGAGAGAGAGAGAGAGAGGGAGAGAGAGAGAGGAGAGAGAAAGAGAGCATGTCCTTAGAGAAAGAAAGAAAGAAAGAGAGAGAGAAAAACAAAAAACAGAGGGACAGAGAAATAGCAGACAGGACAGGAGGTAGCTGGAGAGAAAGAGAGAGAGCGAGGGAAAGGTAGAGGGATGAAAATAGAAAGAGAGAGAGAGCGAGAGAGGGAGAGAGAGAGACACAGCGAAGGAGCAAACGTTAATCTGGGGAGATGCAGCGAAGCGCCGGGGAATATAGGCCACTGGCCCATTTTTTCATTCAAGGGAAAAGAAGATTGGCTGCGTGTAAAAATAGGGCCGTTAATTCAAACGTGTGCATCCTTTACTGTAACAATCCGTCAGTTTAGTGGCTTTCATTTCTCCTTCCATTTCTTTTTTCTCCCCGTTGCACTCGCCTCGCTCTAAGCATCGTGATGAATTTGACGTCGTCAGCCTTTATCCAAAGTCAGTTAAAGTCCATTTTGGGACTCGGCGCTGATAAAACACCACAGCGGTTCAACCTGCAGCCGAGTTCAGTCTCACGTTTCCAGGCAGGACAGGTTTTTTTTTTTTTTTTTTTTTTTTTTTTTTTTGAAGAACCGAGTAGCTAACATGAGAAACAAGGGAAAACAGCGCCACCTACAGACGCTCAGACATCACAAACAAAAAACTCCAAAGAAAAAGACACCAATGACAGCGTATTACGAAAGATGCTGCCCACAAAAAAAAAAAAAAAAAGAGGATTTTGAGAATCTCTATTTCAAATGGAAGGTTAAAGGTGCACTGCATGCAAAACTGCCGAGGCTCATTTAAGTGTTTAAAATAAAATGAAAATCAAATCAAAATCATGTCCAGGCTTTTGATGGTACTATGTCCCTACCAAACAATTCAATTAGAGCTGAAACAATTAGTCGACTAATCGATTCGTCAATCAAAAATTAAATCAATTATCATTTTTATAATCATTTCAGTTGTTTATACCAAACATGTTCTGGTTAAAGGTTCCACAATGCTAAGATTTGCTTGCTTTTCGTTGTTTCTCATCATTATAAGAGAATATTTTCAGGATTGATGACTGCTTATTGAGTTAAGGGATCAATTTTAAGACCTGATGTGGGCTCTGGCAACTTGTGATGGGCATTTACTATATTTTTGATTCGATATTATGAATGAATGAGACCGTCTTCTGGCAAAAGACAACCCGATTTGTACAAAAACGTAGGGTCTGTGCTTTGGTGCTGCTGTATACTGACCCAGTAAAGAACATTTTCATGGGTACTGTTCACTTGCCGCCACAGCAAGGTGTTCTTAGGTCATCTCGGGTGTTTGCTCAAGAATGTTTCGTTAAGATCAAGCAATTTAACTGATAATGCAGAGAAATCTATATTTGTCTTGTACATCTTGAGTAGGAAGTGCACATTGGTGGTGCAGGGAAACTGCATCAAAGAAAGAAGAACAAAATCCAAGGGTCTCCTTACAGAAAAAAAGGGTTAACAAGCTTTTTAGTGAGCAAAGCTTCAGACAGTTCCATGTTTTTAACCTGCGTTTTGACCGAGCCGCTGCAGAAACGCCTTTTAATCCCTTTTTTTCTATTAAGATTCCCTTCTATTTTGTATTTTTTTAAACCAAAAGAAAGGGAAAAGAAATGCACAATCGATGTTGTCGCAGCACAGCAAGATAGTGATCCATGACGGCAGCCACAGACGCAGCGTAGCAAGATAGTGATCCGTCACCCCCCCCGGGCTTAATCCAGCCAGGATTGTTAGAGATTAGAGCGCAGGTGTCTTTTAACACCACATGCCAACAAGACACAATAAGACACGCTTTAACGTTGGAATAACTCTGAAGTGACACACAGTCAAAACTGAGGCAGCTCTCTGGACACTGTTTGTTTACTGCTGTGTTGAATCTGGACAAATGAATTAATGATTCACTTCTCTGGATTGGAGTCTTGTTATGTAAGCAAAATTAAATGCCAAGATGGACCTTTTTTTTTTTTTTTTTTTACACAGGGCTTTGCCAATGTCTCACTGTAGCCTACCTCATTTTATGCTACCGTGACTGGAGATGCTTACTTGTAGAAATAAGAAGGCACACACACACACACACACACACACACACACACACATACACACACACATATGCACACATATTGTCATTCTCCTCTGGGATGGATGATATAACCCTCTAGGGGAGGAGGAAAGGAGTCACAAGCGACAGAGGAGCTGCTGATTACTTTTAATCTTTCAATTTTAACTTTGAGACATTGTGTGTGTGTGTGTGTGTGTGTGTGTGTGTGTGTGTGTGTGTGTGTGTGTGCATGCATGTGTGTGTGCATGTGTGTGTGATGTGTTTATTACATAAAGCCAGGCATCTCCCCTGCTGTGCTTTGAAGACAGTGAGTTTCCGGAGCATTCCTCACTGTTAACATCTGGTTCACTATGCATTCCACATGGCAGAGAAACAGACGTTGGAACACACACACACACAAACACACACACACACACGCACACACACATGCACCTACGCCTATGGGTTGCGATTGTGTTGTCATAAGCTGATTAAATGACTAATTCACGGCCAAATAAACTTTTGTGACTCAACATTTCGGTTTTCCAGAGCATAAACGTTCATCCAGAGTGAGTCATTTTAATCAAACTGCACTTCAGCAGCTAGACTTTAATCCAGATCCACATCCAGTATGTTTAAGTTACATTTCAGAGTACAGTTGTCCCTCGCTATAACGTGGTTCACCTTTTGCCGCCTCGCAGTTTCACGGATTTTTTTTTTGTGCAATTTTGCATACTTTTTTTTTTTTTTTTTTTTTTTTTTTTACTGGACTTATTTTTCTACGAAGGTTTGAACTTTGAGAGTGTTTAAACAAGAGAGAAAAGTGAGAAAATGTCAATGCCTGTCTGAGAAAAGTGTATAAAGTGTGTAGTGAGGGGTTTTACAGCCTTAAAACATCTAGAATAATTGTAAAAAATAAAGCTGACTACTTCGCGGATTTCGCCTATTGCGGGTTATTTTTAGAACGTAATTAACGAGGGACCACTGTACATTACGTTCTACATTCACGCCGTGCAGGAGAGATTGAAAGACTTGTAAATGTGTCACAACTTGAGAGTAAGCAACTCTGAGGACGTTTGTGATTTGCTGACAAATATTAAACACAACAGAAAAATTCCAGCATCTGATAGAAATGACACGCCCACAAAAAATGCTTTTGAAAGGCAAATGCTGTAGATCCACATCGCTCTAATCGGGGTACGCATGCCCCTAGTGGTATGTGGTGGTACTACAGGGGGTACATGAGAGAAACCTGAAAATAGAAAAATAATTTGTACATATATAATTTTTACAACTTGAAATCTTTCTGTTGTAATGTCATATTCTTCTATTCAAAGCAAACTGTCTCAACCGACTGAAGGTCATTCCTGACATTTTTTTTTTTTTTTTTTTTTTTCCAAACGTGGCTCAAAGTCTGAAAGCAGGTAAAAAAGGCTCGTGAGCTTCATTCTGGCTCTTTCTCTCTAATTGGTCCGGGTCTGCTGATGTAATGTGAGCACACCTGGAGGTCTGTGCAGAAACATTCATGCAGCCTTCGTCCTGCTTCCCTTCCTCCTCCTCCTCCTCCTCCTCCGCTGCTGCTGACCGGCCATAATTTAACTCAAATGTTATTTTTGGAAATGTATCCATCTTTGCGCCGGTTTGCACGGTGCAAATGATGTTTTTGGCGCCACATATTTACAAAGCCGCAAATGTTATTACAGACCACCTGTACAGTGATAGTAATAATTAAACATCCGGGTGCAGATGTACTGTGTATCAGCACAGATGGAATTCCTCTTATGCAATCAAATCGCTTGAGCCGAATGAACTTTTGTATGAATGCATTTCATAACCTATATGGATTTGTATTACGTATGCAAATGTGTGTGTGTGTTTGTGTGTTATGTATACATGCATGAGTGTGTCTGCCCATGTGTGAATGTATCTGCCTGCACCTCTTCTCTTTAAGTGCATCCACTCTGTAGAAAAACGCGGTGAGGCATTTTTGTGTAGGCAGAGGCAACAATCAATCGCACTAAGTGACACACACACACACACACACACACACACACACACACACACTCCTGCACACACACTGTGGGCGCTGTGTGGATGTGTCCTGCATACAGATGCCCCGTATTTTTTGGCACAGGCTTGCGTAAGCCCAGGGGGTAAAGGTTGCAGAGGGAGAGAGAGAGAGACAGGCGGAGAAAAACACCATGGGAGACTTTGAGCAACAAAACTTTCCTGCTCAGCTCAAACTGTGTGGCTGAGTGAGCGCCGAAACACACACAAAAAGTAAAAATGCAAGTATGAGTGCATGAGAGAGAGAGAGGGGGAGAGAGAGGGACTGTGGGGGAGGTGAGCGAGGGGAAAATACTCTAGGTGCATTGTGTGATACGGGGAGAGATTGAGTAAGATAGGCGAACTTTACACAAGTACAAGGACTCATTCATTATTGCAACCAGATGCTGCCTCACACACACACACACACACACACACACACACACACACACACACACACATATGTGGGCGTGCGTGCACACACAGCATCACTCACTGATTCACTAGTGAGCAGACAAGACAGACAGAAGAATCCTGCTTGAGTGCATCGCTGCCTCCGCTGCCTCCTTCAATCATTCATCGCGGGGTCTGCCAGTTCTCAGCGAGCAGGATTCAGGATTCTCGCCGCATTCGGCTCCAACTCGAGAGTTTCTGACCTGTAACTTTTCCGACCGAACGTGAATTATTTGTTTGACCTGGAATCGGAAAAGCTGGAGCTCTGAACTCTAACTTGCACTTACGAGTTTTTTTTTTTTCCTCCAAAAGCTGGAGCTCGTTTTGACTGAAGTTGAACCGGATGTAGTGATGTTGCATGTTACCGTATGAAAAATCTCATTCTTAACAAGTCAGTTAGTGCCACTTGTTTCCAATGTTAATCGGCTTGTTTCCATACTTCCATAATTTAGAGTCAATCTGCTGTTATTTTGCCTTGTTTCCACACATTTATCACAGAGAAATCCCTAAAATAAGTGAAACTGCAAGTGGGATTATCTAATCCTATAGTTTTTTTTTTTAATGTTTTCAGAAAAATTACTTATTGAGTTGTTTTTTTAGTGAAAACAAACATGAAATAACAACGTGTGTGTCTGCGTGACCTCTGCAGCTGCATTCAAAACTCATCCGTGAAATGTTGGAGTGCATTTCAGACCTCAGACGGCTCTAATTTGAGAAAAAAATCGGAACATTTCAAGGACCTGCAGACAGGCCTGCTCTTTCATTCCACCTCCAACTCCCTTGGCCTCACCTTGAGCTTTTCTCTTGGACCCGGGTCAAGCCTTTCTTACAGCACACCACACCCCCCACCCCCCACCCACCCACCCCGGTTGCCATGGAGACCCAGCTGCGATTGACCGGCCGAGGCTGTACTTCCTGCAGTCACTACGGACACACTTCCTGGCCCTGGCTTTAGGGCTGCGGAAAAAACAGCAGCCGCCAAGGGACGGAGACAGAGACGGATGGAGAGACACAAACAGAGAATGCAGAGAGGGAGAGAGAGAGAGCGAGAGAGGGAGAGAGAGGAGGGAAAAAAAACAGCAGCTGGACTCGCCATCGGAATTAAGACTGGAGCTAATCCCTTCTGCTTTGTTCATCAATACTGTCTTCCTCTGCCTCTCTCTCTCTCTCTCTCTCTCTCTCTCACTCTCCCCCTCTCTCTCTCCCCCCTCAGGGCTCTGCTTTACGGAGAGACATTTTGCAAGACAATGGCTCTCATTTGTCAAACTGTGTTCTCGCAAATACATACGGAAGGCGTCTTAAATACGTGCACTGGAAGAGAAACACAGAGAGGGTTTGCGAATTCGACAGCGCCTCGCCGTTAAATCCCATGCAAAGTGCCTTCCTTAACTAAATACCACCATCATCAGGATCATTTCACGCCGCATTTTACACCCGAGAAACATGGAGAAGTGGTTTTTCCGTGGGTTTGAGCTGATGCTGTGTCCACCCCAGCAGCTTGCACACAGATACGTCTGCAGAATGACACGCCGCCTGCATGCCTGCACATGCATCTTGCATGAATAGTCCCATGCATATGAAAAGGTGATACATGCACATGTGGATTAGTTCGTGCATATGTGTGTGTGTGTGTGTGTGTGTGGGAGAGAGAGAGAGAGACAGAGAAAGACAGAGTGAGAGAGAGTGTGTGATACTTCATCCCCTGTCACAGGCTTTTGCTTAATCTAAATTCTAAATGGCAAACGTCTCATCATGGCCGCAGGAGAAGACCAGATGGCCACGACTAAAACCAGAAAGAGCGAGAGACAGACACAGAGAAAGAAGGAGGCGAGAGAGAGAGAGAGAGAGGCAAACAGATGTGGTGTGTACAGATGCATGCAAAGATGTTGGCAGGATAAAGAAAGAGGGAAAAAAAAGGGATTGAGAGTGGGATAGATGGACGGATGGAAAGAGAGGGAGATGGAGGGGTGAGGTAAACAGGATAGATCGTGTGTTCGAATGTCCGAGGGGGGGAGGCACCGAGCCCCGCAAACACACACTCCGTCCCACATATACTTCCTCTCATGAAACCACGACCAGGTGATTCTGGGAATAACACACTCGCGCTGAACCCGACGACATCAGTCTCTCTCACACACACACACACACACACACACTCAGTTTCATGCAGCGCACCACTAACTGTGCTAAACCGCAGTCAGGTCTAAATTCTCTAATCCATTAAATCCTGCCTTTGTGGAGCGACGCTCGCGTTCGGAAGTCAGTCCCGCTCGTGCAGCTGTTGACAAGCCAACAGTCACTGCAAAACCCAGTGAAATCTGTTCTGAGGAGAATGAACAGGGATGACTTTATCAACAGAGATCATGTGGAACAGGTTCACACACACTCTTCTACATCAGTGCTTTTCAATCCCAGGTGCTGGCACTCAGAGCTCTGCTGGTCTTCACTCTAATCAAGGTCTATTTTACACGCGGGACGCCAGGTGAACGCAATTAACCGCAAATTAACTAGCGGGTAGGACAAAGGAGAGCAGGGCCGCGGCGCTTGAGAGCTGCCGTTTCACACACTAAAAGTAAATTTCAGGACTCCGTTCGAGGAAACTGGCAGTGCCGCAGAGCGCCGGAGGGGCTGAACCAGATATGATCAAAGATAGCCTTTCAGCAGAAATGGGGCATGACGAGATATCGGACTTCTAAAGGCCTGTAACTGCGACAAGTGACACCTTGCTCAGATATACTATGTCAAAGGCCTGTCTTCCTGTTCAGAAATGATCTGTCCTCCATTTTCTGCTGAATCCCAGTGTGTCTGTGTGTGTGATGTCGAAATAGGACCAGCAGCTTTTCCTGGGGGTTTCCCGGGGCGAGATTTCCCACCAGTGTCATTTAAAAAAAAAAAAAAAAAAAGAGGTTTGTCTGTCAGCACAAGGGTGACTTAAGTGATGCCCCGTTTGCATTCAAAAAGAGGATTCAGTGTTTGGTGTCCCGGTGTGATGCAGTGTATTGGAACAAGCTGTCAGGCTGTGGCCTCACTCATCCATAGAAATTTGATGAAAACTCTCTCTGACTTTTGATTTAGTGTCCGAATCTGCTCAGAGTGCACTAAGGAGAGCTAAAAAAAACCCCCAAACAAATCTAATTCCACCGGCTGAGCAGATGATGCCATCTCCAACAGCTACGAAAAGTTCAGCCTCTCCGAAACTTTTCCGGGCGTCAAAACGAACACCAGCGGAGACGCATGCATCATCGACAAAAAGACGTTCCTCGCTGAAAAACAGCCGGTGAAATGTTACTTAAAAAGCACCTTTTTCATTTCCGGATAAAACTACTGTTGACATGGCACTTACAAAAAAGAACAACCCCCCTCCTGCGGTCTGTAACTGAACAAAAAAAAGCTGGCATAATGTTATAAACCTCAGGTCATTATCCGAGTAACTCCAGCCTCTGTTAGCGTGAAAGCACATCGTGTTGTGCTTTCACGGATTATCATTCTGCGCGCCGGGTTCGATGAGTAGCCGTTTGGTTTTGATGATGCTCCTCGGCGTCCCCCAATGACCCAGGCAGGTATGCAAATCATACATCTTGTCATTACGATCACGGACCTTCAAGCGCCTCTAATGAGCACTTAGAGGTTCACTGCTTCCAGCGTGGGAGCACAGCAAACACACACACACACACACACACACATTTCTGTGGCTAAGAGCACGGGAGAAAGCTGCCAATTAATGTTTAAGACGAGGTGAAGCAGGCACCGAGGATCCAGCGACTAAATAAACACACATCATTTAACGTGTGAATGGAGGGCAGGAGGAAAGCCACCACCTGTGTAGCTCGCGTTAGCTGTAAATCACTGCATCCTATATCTCTGTAGGATTATGTGAACAACATCCTAATGAAGAATAATCATATATAAGTTGTTCGTGATTGAATCAGTTCTTTTGGACGGGTCTTTGGTGTGATTTGGATTTGATGCATTTCATGAGACGATGTCATTATGCCCGTTTAACACCATCACTTGCATTACAACGCCCTGTTCCTGTTTTAGCTGCTTGGCCAGGTTTGTCATGTTTCCTGAGTATTTTATTGTGAACTGCATTGCTGGCTTGGGGGCATGGGATTTGCCAGTTTTCCCGTATTTTCTCTGAAATCCCAAATATTTCCACTCTGCTGATGTGTTCCTGAGAGAGGAGCGGATATCTTTATTGTCTTTTTCTTGGCTGCCGGCTGCGGCTGCCATAATCTGCCTGGCACCGGCACTATTTGAACGTTTTACGAAGGCGGTGTACTTGGACGGACATGGTGAAGCAGAGATGCGATGGGAATTTCAAAATAAAGGCACACCTCTAAGACGATTACATGGATCGATCTTTTCACTTAGTATCGATTATACCAGACCACTAATCCTTAGATCGATTGTTACCGCTCTCGTAGCGACGTGACAGCCTCATTATGCATGCCAACAGACTTGTGGGCAAAATACGCCCACGTGGTTTACTTCAGGGTTACGGCTGCGTGAGGGAGCTTCTGCTGCAGTCATATCGAGGCTGTTTTCACCAACATGGCGATAGGCACACAAGGATCTGTATTGGCGTTCAGAATGACATCAGTATTACTCTTTCTCTGATGACACTTTGCGGTGATTTGACCTTACAGTTAAAGAGAATAGAGCATTCAGGAGAGAAAAATAAGACAATAAAACAACAATCTCTGCGCCTGTAAGACTGATCATATGTCAGCAGCACAGGAACGACCTTCTAAGCCCATATGGATTGAAAAATCTTAGAATGAAACAATATAAATGAACTTCAAGTACATAAACAATAGAATAAAGAAGAATAATAGCTTTTTAAAATGATAAAGAATCACATAAATCGCTAAAAATGTAAATAATCACTGTGAAAAAGCTCTCATCACTAAATGCGGTCCCTTGCTGCTCAGTGTTGGGCCACGGGCTGATGACGCTGCCAGCTCGCCAGCAGACCAGCTGCTTCTGGTCTTCCAGCTTGATGACAATCTATTGCATCATGCAAAATGAAGGCACTTCCCTAGATTACGCTCAAATGTTCCAGATGTCTGTGGGGTACGTCTGCGTTTGTGCATGTGTGTGCATGTTTGCATGTCTCGCATTACCAGCTGTGATTTTTTTTTTTTTTTTTTTTTTTTTTTTTTTTTAATATCATCGAGCAATGATGGAGATGATACTCCCTAATTTTGTCCTGCGCGACTAATGCTATAAGATCCACACTCACACACTTTAAAATACCGCAAGACAGAGCCATGCAAGCAATTTAACGACTCTAATTTTGACCATGAAACCAATTTAAGAATGGAGCGTGTGCTGTAGGCACTGTGGGAAAAATCTCAACCATGATTCAGAGTTGCAATCTTATTTTTTTTTAAAAAAAAAAAAAAAAAAAATCTGCCATTTGCATTAGGTAATTCACCTCCAGTGCAAATGAAATCACTTGCATTAAGTTTCATTATATCGAATCTATAAAAGGTTTATGATGCTGTCACGGTTTCAACAAAATGTCTTGCACAAGTAAAACAGCACGGGAAACAAAAGGAACCATATCTCGCCCCGTAGGCAGCTTTTTTCACCTCACAAAAGATTTTTAGACTGAATACAAAAGTTTAAATGGGCATTGCAAAAGAGCATTTTTCATTGCGACGCTTTGACTGGAAATGTTGACGACGAAGCGCCGAAGTGACAGCAGTTTCACTACAACAATAGACCTAAATTATATGCTTTGCCACAGTTGTGGTGGTAGGAGCCAGATATGAAAAATCATGGAAATGTATTTGTGTCGTCAATGCTTCATTAGCGCTTCGGCTTTATGGAAGATAAAAATATCTTTCTGCCTCTGGGAGGAGAGAGGAGAGGGAGGGAGGAAGAGGAAACAGAGGGGGATGAGCCGGGAAGTAGGAAGAGAGGAAGGGAGAGAGAGAGACGGGGTGTGTGCATGTATGTGTGGAGATGTGTGAAGGCAGAAAGCAGTGTGTGTGTATATATATGTGTGTGTGTGTGCATGAGATGGTGCATGAGATGTGTGCATGTGCGTGAGGGGAAAACTGCAACACACACACACACATCTCGAGCCAAATATCAGACAAAACATGACAAAAAGGTGCAAATCCTGCGCTGACGTCATCCTCTCCAAGACGTCCCGCTGTGAAGTCAAGTCAAAAATATCTCTCTGCACCCCGGTCCTGCCTCCGTCACTCCATCTCTCTCCCTCGCTTCTTTTCTCAAACAGCGCCGCTCCCCCAGCAAGGCGCACAGCGGGCTTTTGTACGCAGGAATGCGACGGTGCACGAGAAAAAGTGGGTAAACTACGAGCTCCAGTCTGTGACAATGAGGCTGACAGGCGTCAGTATGAACAAACAAATGTGAAGGTGGAGCTGCAGGCTGTGGGAGGAAGAACGTCTTCCACAAACCTCACACATTACTGTACAGTGCTTTATATTTTTAAAAAAATGTGTGTACAGAAGTGTGCAGTGCTTAAACAATAGACCAGACACCGGCGCTTGCATGGTGTTAGCTGTAGGCCGTGAGAAAAAGACCCAGAACAAAACATTAGTCAGTGAGATTTCAGTGCTTCCTCAAAAATGTTGGAAATTTTTTTATGTGCTTTAAATTGTGAAAAGCCACCACGAACAGACTGTTCACCCGAATCTTATTCCATTTCCGCCAAATGGCCATAACAATATCACACTGCGACAACACAATAAAAAGGAATGCTTTTCTATAATGGTGCACAATTATGAGAATTACCTGGCTGACATTTAAAAGCAATTTCACCGCATGCAAGACTCTGCAGGGCACTTGTGCCTTCCTGCCTCGTCTTTTGAAGTTTTTGGGCTTTTCTAATTCCAGTGCATTTCAATTAGCGCAGCGTTTTATTCGTTCTAATAATCTCAATTACAAAGCGGCGAAGAAAGCGCTCCGCTCCAATTCCCGCTCACGTGCATCCACCACATTAGCAGCACATCAGACTCTTCTGCTCTCTGTCTCCTGAGATGTCCTTGTTTTATTGACCTGCTACAGCAGATTCAATAAGAAATACATAAAAACACTGACATCCTTGAAATTATTTGCAACCGAGAAAATAAAATCTACCTGTATTTTGAGTTAGTGAATATATAGTTGAAAAAGATGTATTTTCCCAATATAATTTATTTCCTTTACATTCATTCGCCCCCACAACTTGAAGAAAGTCCACATATATATTCTAGCATCACTGCTAAGCAACCACTCTCGACCTAACAAATACAAATGAGTCATGAGTGTGCTGATTTATAAAACTGTTATAAAAATGTCTGTCGAGAAAAGTTAACCTCATCTCAACTGGTTCAACCGCTGGTGAGTCTGTTGAAATACGTTTTTTTTTTTCACCCAGTTTGGCCTTTCAGTCTCACACACAAGAGGGTTTCCGCCACAAACAGCCGACAAAGTGTGTGTAAGACACCTTTGTGGATGATAAATGCACAAATAAATTACGCTAAAACACTTTATAGGCGACTCTGCTGTTGCTGATAATCCTAATATGCTGTGTCACTGTTTGCAAAATTTGTTATATATAGCGTTGCAGCAAAGCCATCCTCAGAAAAAAATATGCTCAGCTCTTATTATTTATTTTCCAACATGAATTTGAACATAATTTTCTTGAGTCGGGGGTCATATTGACCTTTCGTGGCGGCTCTGCGCTGTGGGCTGACATGACTAAACCCAGCTTTAGCCGGTTCAATTTGTTTCCCAGTTTGTCACACATAATTGCACCGCGGTATTCCATGTTTCAGTGATTTGTGACGCATTAAATTTGGGGATGGCGGGTCCGTCGTGTTTGCAGTTTCACCTCCGCTAAAGGTCACAGAGTGTTATGTCGAAAAGCGAAACTGGATGGATCGGCCTGATATTGGCAGTGGCAGGAGAACTTTATTGATTCCCGTGGGCACACTGGGGCTGCAGTGCACACACACACACACACACACACATGAAAAATCTTCCAAAAAATCCTATAAAAATCTTACAATACACTGGGTAACACTTTATAACAACCATCATCAATAAATGATAAATTCTATGATATGATAAATTAATGAAAAGTTAATAGTTGAATACTTAATACACAGCAAACTATTTATTAACTTTATTGTTGCACACATTTAACACTGCATATACTATATTATGAAATTTCTAATGATTACCAGATATATTTGTAAGACTTGTAAGCCACCTATGAACATTATTCAATGGATATTATATAGTTGTAACAAATGATTACATGGTTAATACATACTTTTATTAACACAAATACTAAATAAAGTATATAAAATGTTACAATGTGTGCAACCATAAAATGTAAATGTAATGTGTACTTTGTAATAAGTAGTCATTATTAATTATCTTAACTCTAAGCAACTATTAACTCGAGTTTAATTAACTATTCATTTACAATTTATTAATAATGTTATTAAGTGTTACAATATAGAGCACAAAGTTACAAATGGTTAGAAAGGAAAATCCCTCTCCAGAGTTTTTTTTTTTTTTTTTTTAACTTCTACTACTTAAATACTGGCATTTAGTCAAATAATTGTGATTGTCGTTTTTGCCATAAATGTAAAAAAGGAGGTGGGTGGGCGAGACCAATTAAAAGCCGAAAATTTAAACATGTAAACGAACGTTAGATGTTTTGACTGGCTGTTCATTAATCAAACTGGAGTCTGGCTGGGTCTCTTATGATCAGCTGATGACAGTGTCTGGCTGCGTGTGTGTTGTGTGTGTGTGTGTGTGTGTGTGTGTGTGTGTGTAGTGGCAGCTGCATGAGTTAGAGAATTAAAAAGAGAAGCGGTGAAGGGCCTGAGTGAGGGCGAAGGGGGAGGAGGAGGGGGAGGGCGATGGGAGTTTGCAGCTCCTGATTGGCTGTGTGTTCGGCAAACCGCGACTTGTGCTGAAGACGAGTTCGCAGCCCGACTCCCGATGGGAAGATGAGAGCCAGATGGCAGAGCTGTCCCACTAATGGCCTCTCATTTCCTGCACGGGTTAAAGTTTACAGGACGGGTTCCTCTTTCAGGAGGCGGGGGGGGTGAAGCGGCAACTCATCATCATTTTCACCTGAAAAGCTGATTATAAAACCTGCTGCTCCCTTTAACCTAAAAAAATCACTCTCATGTGTGCAATGTAACTTTGCTTTTCTGGACCTGTTTTGTTTGCTGGTGCATTTTTTTCCCCCTTATTCCCATCGATACATGAACATGATGTCATTAGGGTTGTCGTGATGCCAATATATCACCACACCAGTACCTATGGTGCCATGTAAACATAGGTACAGTCGTACTTTTGGACTATTGGCATCGACTTGGTACCAAAGTATCGTGAAAATAACTAGATAATAATAATTCAGCGATCTAAAACATAAATGGTAAATGCCAGGTTTTGCTATCAGTCCTTAAGAAATAAAGAGCTTGTTTCTTTCCATTTCAGTCATATATAATCATAAATGCTCTCTATCACAATTACCATTGCTCTCTCACAGTACATGCATGACACACCTGGTTTATGGGAAATGTAGGACATTAAGTAGAAGTGAAGGAGGCGGGTTGAGGGAAAGCGGGTGCAAAATAACACCTGGGATGTACTGGAATGGTTGGATTTTTACATTAAATGATGGGATTAAAAAAAGTGCAGTTTGTGATCAATGCTTTTTGAAGATATAATGGCTGCTGACTTTGTTGTTTGTCCAGAAAATGCTGACCTTCAAAGACAGCCACAGGAAAACTATTCACGATTCACTACTCAAACTATATTACTGACTGACTGACCGGCCTCATGACTCTGATGCAGGCTACAGAAACCAATACATGTTCATCAAAGCTGCTTGAGAAGCCTACAGTCAGCCAAATCAGCTCAGACTTCAAATTTAGAAGAATAGTTTCTCTAATATCTGACTTTTTGCATCTTACCCAACATTTAGTGGAACAGTTTGTCTGGAATCTGTTTTTACATAATGGCTTTTTGCACAAACCTGTTGAAAAGCCGCTGTGTTAAGTGCACATTGTCATTACTGTGACTAATTATACTCGATGCACATACAGTAATGTATTTACAAGGGTGTACGGACACATTGTCGTCATGCAAATTACGCTTTATACATGTGTTGTGCTGCTGCTGCTGCAAAAAAAAAAAACTCTCCGCCCAAACAAGTCATTTAATCTCATCTTCAGTGTTCAAATCTTTAAAATCCCACTTGTTTCCAGGGCAGTTTCAGTGGGAACAAGTATAAATATGTTGAAACAAGGCAGAAGAAAGCAGATCGAGCCACACAAGGATCAAAAAAATGACATTTGATTCAAGAAAACACAGGAAACGAGTTGATTAGCATTTGAAATGAGTAGGGTCATGTCATCGCGCTGGCAGGTTTATTTTTACCTTCTTATGACAAAAAAACAAGATTTGACCACTGAGGATGAGACTAAATGACGTGTTCAGATGAAGTGAATTATAGAAATCATGTATTGGGGAGATTTTCATGATTCACAAGCTGAGTGTTATTATGTGCCTGCAGTTCTTTTTATATTGGCCTGAAACACCTGCTGGGTTTTTCTGTGCTGAAATTCACTAAGCCTCTTTGTTTGTCTTTGAGGAGGAAGGCGAAAAGGACACGTGATGATTTCGGTGACATCAGCAACAGTGCTCAAAAAAAAAAAAAAAAAAAAAAAAAAAAGAAAAAAGAGAAAGAAATCACACGCTCTTCTCATTTTCTTTTCTCACATCCTCCCAGCCTCCAACACCTTTTCCCCACCTCTCCCTGGCTTTCTTCCCTCCATTCACCCCCTCCTCTTCCCTCCCGCCTCCCCTCCTTCTTCTTCTTCCCCTCTGTTCACTGCTCACATAATCTCACACGTTCTTCTTCTTCTTCTTCGTCTTTTTTTTTTTTTCCCCACGTTCCTCTCTTTCCAAGTCTCAAGCCCAGATCCTGCAAAATCTGTGACATGCGGTCCTGGACTTCTGCCCGCTTGATCTTGTTATCTGTGTTTCTCTGTGACTTTGTCTTTGACATGGACACCACACGCATCCTCACACACACACACACACACACAGAAATATTCAACAATAATGTAATTCAGCCATTCAACCAGTTACTGGCCTTTTACATTATTTTGATTAAAACATAAGGATTTAAAAATGTCTTCAGTTTTAGTAAGATTGTGACACTGTGGCTATTTACAAAATAAAAGCATGAGCAACAAGAAGAAAAAAACTGTTTCCAAACCTTTTCAGATGACATTATGCTTTTTAAGAAATCCATACAGCAGGGACATGAACAAATGTTTCGACTTTTTTTTCATGGAAAATACTTTCTTTTCTTTGGGAGACTTTTTGGTCATTTTGACACACACACACACAAAAAACAACAACAAAAAGCTCACAAACTAAACATCATAACAGGTAGCTTATTCTGATTTCTGACAGTGTGGGTCTGAAGTGTCATGCATCGCTGACGGGCTTTTTTTCAGCTTAGCGGATCTCGAAGTTCTTTAATTTTATCAGCAGAGATGCTGCATTAAATCCTGCAGGAAAAAGGAGACGTTTAGCCACGCACGGCGAGCAAGTCGCACTTTTACTGCTTTTAAAAAAACAGCGTGTTTCAGGTTAAACAGCACGTATTGAACCCTGCAACATCCGAGAAAAAAAAAAAAAAAAAAGCTGAATGGGGTGCTCAGTGTTAATATTCCCGTGTCGGGCGCCCTTTAAACAGCAGAGGGACCTTTATAACTGCGGCGGATGAAAGAGAGTGCAGCATGGGCCACGACTTGGCTGACATCATCCTATTTCAAAGCTTTTCCACCCAGAAAACAACACAAAGTTCAAACTGGCTCGCCTCCACCGCACAAACACTCCCTCAATGCCTCTCTCTCTCTCTCTCTCACTCTCTCTCTCACTATCACTTCAATATGCAAACACATGTGATACAGGAAGCGGCGCAGGCGAGTGACACACACTGAGTTAAAATCACTAACGCAGGCATGCAAAGTAAAGTTGACAAAGCCCCCGTTATGACTTTGATAGCGCAGGCTCTATTTGCCACTCACTTTGCACACTGCACTTTTGCATAATAACTACAAACGGCTGACTGAAAAAAAAAAAAAAAAAAAAAAAAAAAAAACAACTTCCTGTTTGGCTCCTGCCTGATCCCAGATGGAGAAATGGCCACATGGAAAAATGCTGCTCGAGCACTTGGACAAAAAAGGAGAGAGAGAGAAAGTCTTGTATGTGCGGTCATGTCTGCATATCATGGCAGCGAGGCGATGTATTTTGAAGGTTCCTGGTGATTGGAGTGCACCGAAATAGCTCCGTTATCTTCCAGCATCTCTGATTCACGGGAATTAATATGTCGGAGCGTCAAAGTCTGCCAGATACACGACAGCCCACAGTTTTCTCCAGCTACCGCGCCGCACTCCATCCCGCGCGTGTTACACACTGCCGCATTGTGTAGGTGTATTTGTGTGTGTGCGTTTTTTTTTTCACTCTCTATCTGGGTTTGTATCTGCATCTGCGGCGCCGTGGCTTGATAGACACCTGCACACGCGCGCACGTTCTCACCTTCTCCCGAGCCGTTATCGACGTGTGAACGCCGTGTTTGGACAACATGTTTCTCTCGCCTATTGTTGGGCTGCGGCGTTTTGCGAGTCTGAGGCATATGTGGAGGCATTAGCCTGTGACCCGGGGCTTTATTCAATCTGCCTATCGCTGCCTTTGCAGCTGCTCCTCCTCGCCTGTCAGGGTGGAAACGCAGACAGCATGGACACACACACAAACGCTCACACACACACGTTTCTGTTACGATACTTGTGAGGACTCTCCACTGGACAAACTCGATCCCTCATCGCCCATCCTCACCCTAACCTGCCAGCTCCATGCCTTCCTTTAACTCTATCTAATCTAAAACAGTATCCAAATCCAAAATCCAATCTGATCTAATAACATTAAAGGAATAGTTCACCCAATAACCTTACCCCGGTGCACGTTTTTGTCCACGCAATGCACAGAGAATTATCTGGCTCACTTCTGAAAGCCTTTTCAGCTTTTTAGCAACCCAAAAAATGACAAGAAATTTACTTCATTCAGCTCATTCGCCTTGGGACGACTTGGATCATGCCGCATGAGTGGTATAGAGCGCTTGCACAAACTATTCTCACAAGTTCTTGTCAAGCTGAACGTGGATGTGTGAGGCCTGGGTGCACATTACTAGGTGCTATAGTGAAGATCTGCATGAAAAAAAATGGTGTACATATCAATCTTTTCCCCTCAGGATGCAATCATTTTGTCTTTGAGAGACTTGGACGATGCTTTACGAGCTGTACGGAGAAATTCTGTTATTTTTATTCATTTATTTATTTATTTATTTTTTGCCCTGTTTGGACCTTTAAAAAAAGTGGCACCTGTTGACTTCAGTTGTTTTGAAAAAGCTGCCAGAGAGGTGTGCTAGAAAAGACACTTCACCTGTGTTTCAACTGGCACGGGGATAAGTAGATAATGACTAAATTAAAAAAAAAAAAAAAAAAGGTGAACTGTCCCTTTAACAGTGAACCTAAACTCCTCTCTAAACTAGCACCTAGAAAAAAATAATGACCAGCAAAATGTTCTTGCTCTCCTGATGAGCACAACCGGTCCTCACAAACGCAGGGATACAACATGCGCAAAGAAACATGACAGCAGACGCGCACACACACACACACACACACACACACATAAACAAACACAGATGCACAGATGCATGCGTAAACAGTTTGTCTAATTTAGCAAAGCACATCCTTAAATATGAAATTGTCTCACGCATTCAGCTCAAATCAGTCCACACAGGTACAAAAACTAAACATGGACACACACAGGCTTGCACACACACACACACACACACACACACGCACACACACACACACAGAGCAGGCCTTGGTCCGGATGCCGGCATTCTCCACAGTGATAATGGGGCTGTATAACAGTGTAATGCACAGTTCACTGAGGCTGGCTCCACTCCAGATGGAGAGGCAGCAAGGAAAAGGAACAGGATGCCATAACCTCGCCTCACAGAGTGGACAAGAGCTACAGCTGCAGCACACACACACACACACACACACACACATACACACACACATACCGACGGATAGGCTAAAGCATACACACTGGCATCATCCCACATAAATACTTGCGCACACACACACAAACAGACACACGTGCGTGCAAACACGCATAAAGTTAGGAAAATACACGCACAAACAGGCCACAGCGCACACACACGGACACCTACACACACACACACGCGCACATGGACACACATGCTCACATGAAGTGCACTTGGGCCAGACTCCCCGGCTGCGTTCACACAGCTCCTCTGTCTGAAAAGCAGCGAGGAAAGGTGGCGGCGGCGGCGCGGCGGCGGGAGGAGGAGGAGCGCGGCGGCCTTCTGCTGCGTTTTCTCGCCCTCACAGAAACAGAGAAGCAGAGGAGCCGCGGCTTCACGAGGGGATTTTGTCGGTGAAAAGTAAAAGCGGCGTTATTCCTCTCCGGTCCGGGCCTGTTTTTGACGAGAGAGCCAAAAGCCTCCCACATTACAACGGTGCAGCAGAGCCGGCTCACTCCTCCAGCGACAAAAGCCCAGCGGGGGGAAAATGGAAGGAGAGACGGAGGAAGGAGGGGAAAAACAGGGAGGATAAACGCAGGGGGTTCGGAGGAAAGCACTAAGTAGCTCTAAACGAGAGCTGGTGTGTGTGTGTGTGTGTGTGTGTGTGGACTTGAGGTTGGCGGATCAACAAGGGGCACAGCTGACAGCCCAGCACTGGATCTTCTGCATCAACTTTTGTTAAAAAAAGTAGAAAACAAAAGACAAAAGAAAACATAAATCCTGTGGCATCCTGTATCCTGCTGACCGGAGAAGAGAAGCGCCTGGTGTTTTACGACGTGATGTTTAAAACACAAATCAATAGTCAATAGTCCCTGCATTTTAAAAGAGGGATCAACACCTCACTGGCAGCACTGCGCCATATTGCCAGGGGCGTATTTTCAAAGTTAGTCAATCAAGCAAGCCTTCCAGACCCAGAGCTTCACCTACAGCTCAGAGAGAGGCTTCGCATTAAAAATGACAAGTTTAGACATTAAAATGAAATATTAGAGAAAAAGCAATGTAGCCTCTGCGAATTTCTGCCAATCATGAATCATATGAAGTGACATTAAGTATGATTGGGTTAGCTAGACACTTAAATATCAAGTGTCAAGTGAAATAACACAGAAAAGTACATTATTATTATGGTAGAATGAAGGGAACTTTCTTCAGAAACAATGCATAGACTCATACTAAAATAATCCCACTCAGTCATGACTTATGAGCCACTAGAAGTGTGTGTTGCACTGCAAAAACTCAAAATCTTACCAAGAATATTTGTCTTATTTCAAGTCAAAATGTCTTATTTCTAGTCAAAATATCTCATTAAACTTTAAATAAGACATGATCACCTCAGAAATAACTTGTTTTTTTGACAGTTTTAATTTGTATCAAGTGAAAATTGTCTATAAACAACACTTTACAGTAAGAGTACAACAATTAACGTTTGTTAACGTTAGTTAATGCTGTAATGGTTAATTAACTGTTAGTTAATGATTATTATGGCATTTACTAATGTTAATAATATCTACAGTAACCCTTAAATAACATATAAATTAATACCTTAGCATGAACAGCATTAGTACATGATTCTTAGACACATTAGTTAACGGTTAGTTAACTGTTACTTAATGTTTATTACCTGTTACTTAATGTTTATTACCTGTTACTTAATGTTTATTATGGTATTAACTAATGTTAATTGTTGTACTCTTATTGTAAAGTGTTACCTGAAATCTCGCTGCCGCTGGTTAGTTTAGCCAGGGAGGAGGGGCCAACTGTGTGAATGTTGTGTTTACCAACCACAGCTGACAAATCTTTACATGCCTTTAAGTTATTTCCTCCCACCCCCTGCTGCAAACTGGCTCTGCGTTAGGAATGCAAAGCATTTATTTACCACATTGTTGGAATTTGCTTCTTTGCTCTGTTTTTTTTTTTTTTTTTTTCTTTTTTTTTTTCTGTCTTTGCACGTCCCTCTGAGATGCCTCTAGGTAGGCCGGGTTCAGTGTCTCTCTAAAGGACACTTCAGGGTTACACAGGGTCGGACGCACATACACAGGCACACACACACACACACACACACACACACACATGGGCAAAGACGCACACAAGCACCCATCTGAGACTTTGGGTTACGTAATAACAATTCTATGCCTCTTTGTTCGTCGCAGTGATTGCAGGACAGACAAAGTTACAAGCCAGGGGATGCCTTACATTTCTAGATTGTGTTACGGCCCAACAGGATTGCCTCAGATTTTCCTGCCATGCCGTGAATTCTGCCCCACGCCAAATACCTTCTTCACCGACCAGGATATTACACTGCAGCACAGACGGTCGGCACACTTGCCAAAAACGATAGAGAAAAACGTCTGAGTGTTAGAAATTGCGGTTTGACTGATGCGGGCACTTTAAAGCCAACACCCAAGTCCTACAGTAGTTTTGAGTATCTGCACAGGTGTAACGCTGCCAAGGGCTGCCAAGGGTTGAAGTGACTCGTCTGGCAAAACTGTGGAATAAGCATGAACCATGTAGACTGATCAATTTCAAATCAAATTTCATGCTTATTCCACGTTTTTGGTCTTTGGAGTCCAGCTACTCATCACTTCAACTGACCCTGGGCGATTTCGCACGGTGCACATTAAACATCTGAACATCCTCATGCGCCCATATTTACAAGTATTCTGTTTATTCCACCACATTTTGTTCTTATCAGAGTGGAAAAGCCTCTGGAATAGTGAATAGGCCATTGTGGGACTCTTAAAGGGTGCAATAAATTGGTCCAATCAAAGCAAGACTATTGAAATTCTTTTGGGTTAAAAGTCATTTGAAGCGATTCAACAGTAAAATGATTTGCGGGGATAGATTTCTATTGAAGAATTTAATAAATTAATGAAATGTCTTAAGAAAGTTTTTAAAAAATCACAGCAGGGTTAACAGAGGTGTCGTTTCAGAAGTGTGTGAGGCAAATAGTGTGTGTGTGTGTGTGTGTGTGTGTGTGTGTGTGGAGATACAGCACTGGGAATAGAGGAAGGGGCTACCTGCCGTAAAGCCCGCTGTAACCGTGTGTTAAGACCAAACATGAAGCGAGTTTTTGCATCGTGGATACATACGAATATGGCTGTGAATCTTCTGCTCAAATTGAGAAGTTACATTGGCATCACCCACTGCGAATTTGCGTCTATTCGCATTTTTGCACTGATTTGCATGTCATTGCTCCACGGAGAGAAAACTCACAGTAACTTATCCAGCTTTAGCGCACACAGAAGCCTCGTAGTCGTGTTTTCAGCAAGAAAACACAACATCTCATGACTTTTCTGCTTCAGCCACTCACTGATCACTGACTGAGTTGAGTTAACACTGAGCCTAGCTACAGCTAACGTCAACTTTTACGGTAGCTGGCCAACGCTGAGTGTTTTTCCTGGGTTTTTGGAAGGTTTTTTGGACAGCAGGACAAACAGGCGATGCGACTTCCATGGACTGTGACTGGCATCAGATGACGGTGTTGTTGGCGGAAAACTATCAGGCAAAGACAGATACAAAAACAACAAACCCAACAATAACAACAACAAAAGAGTACTATTATTAATGATAATCAATCTGATGGTCATATAGTTGTACACACCTGGCAATTTTCATTTCTTTTCTACATGCATGTACACACCAGAAAATTGCCAGTAAATGTTTAGAGATTTCTCAACACGCTCACATCCCTACAGTGTAGATTATTGGACTCTTTGATTGGATTAAAATGTAAATATTTACCTAATGTCTTAGAGTGGATGGGAATGACTGTAATGTCTTTGTACCGTAAATGTTGTAATATAGGGGTATTTGCGGGGAAATGGTGATAAAAATGAGTGTGTGAGGAAGGTGAAGTGGGTTAAGGTGCAAATGGCCCCATGCTTCTGGCAACCATGGCTGATAATCTACTGTGGTATCAGCTTGATATATTGACAAAGTGATTTATCAGTGTAACCATGGTTATGATGTCTATAATCCATAAAATTAGGCAGATCCTGTCCATAATCCATTGAGAAATCTGTGAATGTTTAGGGAAAAAAAAATCCTGAATGTTTCATGAATCAGTGTGTAAGAATGTTGTTTTCAACTAAGGACTTACCTAAAAACACTTGTTTTTTTTTGTTGTTGCTATGAATCACATTGTAAGAGCTGCCGCCACTTTGTTGTAAATGGCTGACGCTCATCACCGACTGCTCGTAGGGAAAGAAACAGAGGAGTGGAAGGTTGTTTTATGTGCTCTTTTTTTTTTTTGCTGCAAGTCGCTCCCGATAATCGAGTACCATCAGCATTTTAGCTAAACGCCTCACATGTAAGAAAGCAAAAAAAAAAAAAAAGAAAAGAAAAGGTGCGGGGGCGGAGGGTACGTCTGCCCCGATCCTGAAACGAACTGCCATTAGACACACAAGTTGCTGCTCCGAGCCTCAGAAGACAGCCTTTCTTTTTTAGAAAGTGGAGGAGGGCGAGGAGGAGGAGGACGAGGACGAGGAGGAGGAGGAGGAGGGACGGGGTGCAAGTCTGAGTCATCGTCAGTTACAGACATCATCTGAGCCGAGGGGGGGAAACAAGACGGGAGAGGAGACGCACGCGCACACGCAAAGAAGGAGGGGAGGCGATCTCTAATGGCAGCATCCCTTTCTCTTTCACTGACGGGGACGTGGTGTCAAACGGTCAGGGACTGTGGGGTGCGCCTGTCTGCACTGGAGCCATTGACCTCTCTGACACACACACACACACACATGCACACACACACACTTCGCCTCAGTGCTCAGACACAGATATAAATGGGTCAGAGCTACAACCCAATAAACAATCCATTAGAGATTGAATAAGTTGTTCCTTCCCGTCCCTGGCTCTGCGTGACTCAAAATTTCATATTACTCTTTCTATCTCCGTCTGCCTCTCTCTCTCTCTCTCTCTCTCTCGCTCGCTCGCTCAGACGTCTGTTGTTACATTAGTGGATTAAGCACACACGGGTCCCGGGGAGGAAGACGGTGTAATTCAGAGAAAATGAAACTCAGTCAATCACCCCGCGTTCGAGGTGATGCCAGACGTCTAAGTGATCGCGCCTCTCCCGCCTGCCTCCGCCTGCCGCCGCCGCCTCTCTCTCCCCCGTCTCATGCCTCTGCTGTGGCGCTCAGCAATAATAAACTGCAGACGGAGTCGCTCCAGGACTCCATATGCGGCCCTGCTTCTTCTCCTCCACTTGATTGAAGCGATAACTCACAGTTAAACGAGCGCTCCCACTGGCGAAACGGGACAAAGGAGGTGTTTATGGCCGTGTTGCGCTACCTGTTGACTGACGGAAACACGGCGCGGCATCAAAAAACCATGTAACTGCATTAAAAAAAAAAAAAAAAAATTCTATCACCCCTGCGCTCCACAAACCTGTGAAACCCCTCGAGTTGTATCTTGAAAATACACTGGCAGGAATTAAAAAGCATCAGTTTCTTTCTCTAGATATGGACTTTTCACACATAAACATCAATATAATATAGCAATGATACAAGAGAGGTTACTATGTGACTGTAATGCAATGTGCAGTGCTGGAGTACCAATGGGCAGTTGCATCAAAGTGCCCATAATCACAATGGAGAACATACTCGAGGATATTAGTGCTTTTCCCAACACAACAACAACAACAAAAAAACCAAAACAAAACACTAATTAGTTCCTTGGGTGAGAATTGACTCAAATTACCGGTTATATAATACAACCATAAAGCGGCCATTAGCGCGATTGCACATCCTTATTGTCCTCCTAATGTGAGATTTCATGTGCTGTGAACATACAGGGGTTATTGGGCGATTTTTCTTCATCTCTCTCTCTCTCTCTGACTTCCCTCGCTCCGGCGATGCCTTCTCATCAACCGCATAACAACTTTACTCGACCGAAGTGGTCTGCCTCGCCGGAAGCTCCGAGGTAAAAACGCGCTCGCCTGTTCTCCGTCCGCCCAAACTCTTAAACACCAGCCAGAGACTTAACTTAACACAACACGAGCAGCGCTGCGCAGACCCCCATGATGAATGCATGGATAAGATGATGAAATTGTTCAAACACTGAACTGGACAAGAGCAGAGAGGCCTGCAGGTGATGTAACACGCCCTCTGGCAGCCACACTGGAGGCACTCGGTTAACTTCTGTGCTGCTTCGGACTAGAAATGATTTAACCCTATAAAGCCTGAACTATGAAAGAATTGGCAGAAAATATCATTTTTTTTTAAATTGAACCCTTTATTTAGTCCTATAACAATATATATATATATATATATCTATATATATATATATATATATACAACGCGGTTCACCTTTCGTGGCCTCGCAGTTTTTTTTTTTAGTGCAATTTTGCATGCTTTTTTTTTTTTTTTTTTTAACAGCGCATTGTGTTCTGCATCCTGATTGGCTAAGGGAGAGCCCGCGCATTGTGTTCTGCGTCCTGATTGGCTAAGGGACTGTAGCTCATTGTCAGTCAATCTCCTCCGTGCCGTGTCTCCTGTACAGTACAGAATGCGTTCATTCTATAATACTGGACTTATTTTTCTACGAAGGTTTGAACTTTGAGAGTTTAAACAAGAGAGAAAAGTGAGAAAATGTTAATGCCTGTCTGAGAAAAGTGTATAAAGTGTGTAGTGAGGGGTTTTACAGCCTTAAAACATCTATAATAATTGTAAAAAATAAAGCTGACTACTTCGCGGATTTCGCCTATTGCGGGTTATTTTTAGAATGTAGCCCCCGCGATAAACGAGGGACCACTGTATAAAAAAAGAAATTCAAAAAATATGTTATTACATGACCTTTCTGGTGTATGATATATGATATGTACTTGAAGTGCCAATGGTATGGTCCAGGGTGAACAGGGGAAGTGTTCAAAGGTATACGACAGTATTTTGGTCAAGTATTGATTAAACTGAAAACGAATTGAAAATGTGTATCATATATGATACTGATATGATACAAATCGCTTTATGGGGTTAAAAGATTTGATTTTATTTGATTTTATGAGTTTCTGATCTTATGTGTATATGTGCATGTTTTTATCTTGTGTGGCAGTGCATTTTAAATTATTTTATTTTGTTTATTTTATTTTATTATTTTATCCTATTGTGTATTTCACCTTTTTATTGTGCTTCTATTGTGTTATCTAGTTGTGTTTTATCTTGTTGTGCAGCACTTTGGAAACCTTGTGTTTGTTAACCTCGAAAGTAAAGTGGAAGTGGATTGGATTGGATTGGATTGGATAGAAACGGATCAATCTCACCTCTGATATCTTTGATTGATTTTGTGTTGAGAATAGTAGACGCTTGTTTGCTGGCTAACTTACTCCCTATGTTGCTGTTGCATTGAATTTGTGCAATTTGAAGCTGGCATAACTACGGTTAAGGTTAGGGTTAGGGCTTGGATTAGGGTTAAATTAAGGTTACAGTTATGATTTGGGTAAACAAGAACATACTGCCTACACACACGTCAATTTGGCACTGTGACTACTTGGGCTGAACAATATATCATTACCATATTGTTAATTAGATATGAACATGCAAGATATGAGTATCTCAAAACTCAGTGATATGGACGATATTAAATTTAGGGCCTAAGACAGTGATTGGTCTGCTCTGATCAATAAAATTCTGCATTTTCAACGTCCATTTGGTATCATTATGCTGCTTTTTGAAGACTGCTTAATTTTCACTGTTTCACCATCGTCATATTGTGTATTCTATCTCTACATGGAATAAATATTGAGGTATGAAAACCCGCAGTGTGTGAAAAACCATGCATTGGGTTGAGCTGCATTGTGGGAAAAGCTTCTCCTCGCTCTTTCCAGTTTGGTTCATGTGTTTCCATCTCGCCTCATGTCTCTTGGTTCGATTAAACAAACCGTTTCATTTCTCTTCTTATCAGCGGGAGCTATGATAAAACTGCTTGTGGGAGCTCATATTCCCCCAGCTGCTCTTTCACCACAGTTGTTGTTGTTGTTGTACTGTGAAATCTGGTTGCTGCTATTTCCGGTTTCCGTGGGTTACGGTTGCTTTCTTAAACGTCGTCCACCGAAAGCAACAAAACAAAGCCGAGGAAACCGAGTGAACACGCGCTCTCCACATTTTGTGTAGCTGTCTCATGTACCGTCCATGACCACATGAGCTGAGGCAACAGATGCAGAGAACCACAGCTTTGACTTGCCTTGTAATCCTGACCTTCCCACCATCACTGCCCAATGAAAACTGTGTATCTCCAACTTTAAGGATTTTTGATGAATTTACCCTCTCCTTTACAGGTTCAGAAAGTTCTACAGCCTTTGGGGTTATTAAAGTCTCTCAAAAGTAATTGGTAACACTTTACAATAACAGTACAACAATTAACGTTAGTTTACGTTAGGTAATGACGTAATGGTTAATTAACTGTTATTTAATGATTATTATGGCATTTACTAATGTTAATAATATCTACAATAACCTTTAAATAACATATAAATTAATACCTTAGCATGAACAGCATTAGTACATGATTCTTAGACACATTAATTAACAGTTAGTTAACTGTTACTTAATGTTTATTACCTGTTACTTAATGTTTATTACTCTATTAACTAACGTTAATTGTTGTACTCTTATTGTAAAGTGTTACCAAGTAATTACATAAACTGAAAAATGCAGTTGTGCTTAAGACAAAACTGTTTTTCTCAGTTTCTGAAAAGTTGATATTTAGGATGTGGTACTTTGTTTTGACTGGACAGCAACGTTCTGCTCCAAATGCCTCTAACAACCTCCTGACTTACTTCCTCAATGTGCCTCTTGTCATTTAGACACACATCATGCAACCTCCCTCAGGTTTTGTCATGCTTCTCTACAACCTTTGGATTTGCATCTTTCTCTACAGTATGTGCAGACCTTTCTTTAAAAGGTAAAAATTGTGATCCTGCAGTGGCTACATTTAAAGAATATGCTTTCTTGAATACATAGCAAGTCCCAAGTGCAGTGTGGCACATAAAAAGTCGAGGTTGTTGGGGTTCCTGAGACAGGTTAAGGCCAATAGGTAACACTTTACAATAAGAGTACAACAATTAACGTTAGTTAATGCCGTAATAAACATTAAGTAACAGGTAATAAACATTAAGTAACAGTTAACTAACTGTTAACTGCTGTGTCTAAAAATCATGTACTAATGCTGTTCATGCTAAGGTATTAATTTATATGTTATTTAAGGGTTATTGTCGATATTATTAACATTAGTAAATGCCATAATAATCATTAACTAACAGTTAATTAACCATTACAGCATTAACTAACGTTAATTGTTGTACTCTTATTGTAAAGTGTTACCGGCCAATATATACTTCTCTGTCGAAGTGCCATCACAGCTTTGCAGTTGAGAGGTTTCGGCAGAGGTTTCCGCCCTAGTTTTCCTGCACCTCTCCAAAAATGCAGCTGCAAGTGCGATGACGCAAGGCCACAAGAGCCGTGATTTGGTCTGCTGAACCTCTTTGTACTTTTCCCACCGTGTTGCAGCTGAGGAGGCCAGCAAATACGTTCATTCATACCATCCTGGGTTTCACCAGCCTATGCACAAACTGATCACTAATGCAGATTGATGAATGCTTTCACTGTCGTCGACACCTTCAGCATGGCAACGGTGACTGACGCAGAAACATAAATCAGCCTTTGGCGCTTCTTATGGCGCATAAAATAAAAGCACCGCCTCTCTCTGTGAACAGGCTGACCAGGTGAATGTGGGTGAAAGCTGCGATCCCTTAATGATTTCACCTATTAAATCCACTTCATTCACAAAGCAGAGATGAAGATAAGAAAAAAGGTGCCGATGAAAGAGGGATTTCCAAGCCTTGAGATCATTTAGACGGGGATTGTGCCGAGTACGTGACATGATTGGGACGGTGTTCACTGCAGATGATCCAGAAAGAGATGCAGGACCAGATTTAACCTCAGAAACAGGAGGACACATGTGGCCCGTGGGGTGCTTGTTGTACATCCAGGATTTAGCTTCTGCACAAACACTGTGAAACAGCCATTACATAAAACCTTCTAGTTGCCATTTGTGCAGCGACACAATGCATTAGTGCAAGCTGCAGTACCTCCAGCGCTAGGTACGTCCGTCCCCAGAGGGTTACATAAACAACATACACAGGGCAAGGTGGACGCCTGCGTAACATTTCATGAGTTGGAGGTGAGGCGTAGTGAAGGTACACGTGTGTGTGCCCATGTTTAGGTGAATTTTTCCTCTCTGTGGCAGCAAGGTTAGCCCGATTCCTGAGGCTGATTCGACAGCCGGAGAACGGGACGGAGATAACAACAGCGAGGCAGGCGGAGACACGTTCTGCGCCTCGGCTGATGAGTTCAGGAAGGACATGCACTTCTCCGAGATGCAGACGACATGGTTGGATACTCACAGTGGAGATAGCAGTGTGAAGAAAAAAAAACAAAAAAAACCACAAAAGATACAAATCAGGAAACGCACACGGTAAACAGGATTTAGCTTTATGGCGTCTTCACCTCCCTCGGTCCCAGCAGTGACTGTGTCATTAGAAATGCATGCTGTGCGGCTCAGATTCGTTCAAACTCACGAAACTCCATTTAAAATTGAATTGGAGACCCCGAGTTTCTCAAAGATACCAAATACATCCTGCAGAGTTACAGGGAAATGTGTACAAAATGATGCACAGTATCATCTAGATGGTTTCTTTCAGATGGCCATAAAATAACAGCATGTTTGGTTTGAATATTTTACCAAGTTTTAATAGTGATTTAGCTGCAACCAAAAGATACTGAATATCTATGGGCCATTGTCGTACAGTATGGAAAAAATGTTTATTCTAACTTTGAAGCAGAAATTGAAGCAAAAATCAGCATTCAAGGGATTATCAGGGGGCATTTCATCAAAACTACTTGCAGCTTTTTAAAAGACCCATTCCGGGCATTGATTAAACCCTTAAAACCTCAACTCAAGTGTTTTTTCCCATGAAAAATCCTTCCTGCCTTAAAATGTCTTACACTTTTGCCTTCATTTAGTATGAACATATCTATGAGTATGCAATGTTTTGACCACCATAAAGCAAAAACAATGCCCGATGATAAGAGTAGCTCATAGAATACATCACTATAGGAGCAAAAAATCTAGCAAAAGACCACGATTTTAAGCCGAGTGAGTCTTTAAGGCCTTTACAGACTGTAGGAATTTTGCCGTGTTCAAACAACTGCTGACAAAAACTCAAGCTCATGAGAAAAAAAACAACCCAAATCTTTGTTCTTGAGTACAAATCGACAGCTGATAAAGATCCGGCAGTGTCAGAAATTCTGCAACACAATTTTTCACAGCGAGACCGAGCTCACGAGCCTCATTCACAAGGGTCAGGTCGTCTGTTAGCTGTTATCATTCCTGATTCGTAAGGCATTCTTTATCCTATAATGCTAAGTGCAGCAAAGGTCAAAGTAAAAGATACTGTCTGACCTAGAGTGTGGGCACAGACGGTGCCGAAGAACAAGGAAAATATCTATGGAACGACACGGGCCAAAATCGACCGTCGTACTAGCTCAAACAGTTGTTTGTGGACTGAGGGGAGCATTTGGTCGTTTTCATGTCTAATGCAGGGAGCCATGAAAAGTGACTGCAGCTCTGAATCACCTCAGCTACACAAAGTGTCTCATCAAGGCACTCATGGCTCATCAGAGCAACTGTTATAAACCCATACTTTCCACCCACGCATGAGCTTCTTCGTTGTGTGCACAGAGAGAAAGAGAGAGAGAGAGAAAAAGAGAGAAAGAGAGAGAGAGAGAAACAGCTCCGTCATCATCCAAATAGCAGATGAAGAGGCACAAACACACCAGACCCCCTGACAGGCACTGCCAGATTCTCCATGATGCCGCAGGCTGAATCCTCGTCTGTTGAATGACAAAATCATCCAAAAAGTTGACTGTCTCACACATACAAACACACGCACACACACACACATGCACACCGGGGTTATTATCGTTTATTTTTCATTCGCTTTTATTTTCTTGAAAGTTCCCAATTTTAATTTCAGTTCCAGCTAAGCTGTATTTTGTTTTCAGCGTGGGCTCGGCAGTTTCACTTAGGTTTTTAATTAGTTTTTGTTCCAGTTTGGGTGTTTTTTGGTGGTGGTGGTACTCTGCATATGGCTGCAACGAGCATGGTGTAACAAATATAATGCATAATTAATTTTCCTTTGTTTTTTTTGTTTTTTTTTTACCCGGCACTTAAACAGAAAGACAAAACTAACGACGTTTCAGTCAGACAACTCACGTGAACATGTCATTGGCGCATTGCAATGAAATGTGGCATCTAGAGTCTGATTTAAGTGGGGTTTGGTTGGTTTAATTAAACCGTCTTATTGGGATTTAACGTTTGATGTGTCTTGAGCAAGTTTAGGTCACGTGATGGTGAAGCAACTCAGGTCGACTGCCTGAACTACCTCGCAGGCTCGCTTCATTTCAGTCAGAAAATTCAACTTGAGAGAAACTCGGAGCGGCTGTAGGTATCTTCTCACCCCAAAACTGCGACACACACAGAACAAAACACCGGCTGGGACTTCATTACGGAGCACCCACCTGGAGACCTCGCCGATTCCCCAGTGCAGTGCATTTTAGGATAGAGTAAGGACATTCTCACATTATGTGAAATTTTTCAACGCGTGGGCCAGCACCACCGCGGTGAAGCCATTCTCTTACCCAGCACATTGACCATGTGGAGAATATAGTCTCTTGTGAAATCTGCAATGTGTGGGCCAGAACAACCGCGGTGTGGCTATTCTCCTGCCAGGAGAAAACACTAACCAGTGGACTCTAGTGAACCTTCTGTGTGTGGCCAGCCTCCACCATGGCAGCACTGACCAGGGGGAAAACATTAGGCTTTTATGTGCAGCTCCTCTAAATACATTCCCAGACTTGCCCAGATCCACCTGATATGCAGCAAGAGACTTACATTCTGCATCAGGGGAGATTATTTACTGCATAGGAGAGCTCATTAGCTTTGGAGCAGACAAAACCTAGTTCCTTATAAAGCTTACATTCAGGGCACCCCAGTAACTCACCTGCTAGAGCGCGTACTATATCAAGGCTAAGTCCTTATTATCGCAGTGACCTGGGCTCGAATCTGGCCCGGACCCTTTGCAGCAGGTCAGAAATGCAAAAAAAATAAATAAAAAAATAAACTTCAAAAAATAAAACGCTGCATTCAATGAGCCAGCTTCCGCACATCATTCGTTATGATAGGACCCCCAAAACAGAAGATGTTGCATCACTGAAAAATCGGGGAGATTGTGATTAGATATGTATGGAAATTGCCTCAATTGACGTTAACAACATTCCCAAAATGATCTCGGCCTTCATGTCACCAACTGCTGCCCCAACTTTGCTTCATTTAATATCCAGTTTGATTTAGTAAAAATAGACAAGATAGTTTTAGTTCTTTCCTTAAGTCTTGTCTTTATTGTGTCATTTTACATCAGTGTTTCATTTAAGTTTACTCAAATGACAATCCTGCAGAGGCTATCTGTTGGTGTCTACGTCTTTGTGTGTGTGTGTGTGTGTGGAGTGTGTGGAGGGTACATTTCTGCCTGAATAATCCGTGTGGACTCTAATATTGTGTATCAGACGCGCTCCCATGAGAAATGAATCAGCTTGAAGACGCTGAAGGGACTCGAGGGGCTTCGCCGAGCTGCTGACTACATCCAATCAATCTCCCGACGTTTTCTACTCAACTTGAACTCTGCCGGGATGTGGATCAAAGCATGTGACGGCACCCGGGAGGCCGGCAAGACTCAGCCCGGTTTGGTCAAACACACACACACACACACGAACACACACAAACGTGCGCGGAATGACAAGAGTGGAAATGACTCTGACACACGGACTTTCTCACAGTCAATTTGACGACAGAGCCTGATGATGTGAGGGAGAGAGACGGACGGGCAGACAGACCGAACACGCTGAGGTGGCCCCTGATGGAGTCGCACTCTGTCAAAGAGTATGCATGGAGAGAGTCACACACACACACACACACACACACACACACACACTGCAAAACAGTGTATCCACTTCCCTTCCCCCCCTCTGCTTCAATCGAATCAAGTCATATTAAATCCAATCAGACCCACTGAGGCGTTTCATTTTGACTACGCACGGATTATGCACATGGTCCGAGGGGAAGGGCCTGATTGATGGTGTGCATGCCCCTGCATGTGTGTATATGCACGTTTGTGTGTGTGTGTGAGAGAGAGAGAGCGAGATAGAGAGAGAGAGGGAGAGATGGAGTCAGTGTGTATGTGTGCCAGTGTGTGCTTCAGTCCATCTGCTGGATGTGCGTATTTGTGTCCTTCTGCCCAAAGTGTGCAGATACATCTGTCTGTATGTGTGTGTGTGTGTGTGTGTGTGTGTGTGTGTGTGTATTTACTGGTTCATTCCACCCATTATTCTGGCCACAGTGAAACACTGCCAGTCAGACAGATTGGGCTTATGAAACTCACACAGCTGTGTTTAGGGAGGAAACACCCATTCTCTCTCTCTCTCTCTAACTCTCTCTCTCTCTCTCTCCCTCCATCAAAGTGTAGTAAAATCACTTAAGTTCAAAATATAATCACGCTTAACTCCCATCTTTTACATGCTTACTACTTTGCTGGTGCATTACATTATTGCTCCACCCGAAAAAGACAAGCCAAATCATTCTGCAGTACCTCTTCCAGCGAGTGTGCACACACACGGTGACTAACGCTGTAGCTGAGGCCGTCTACAATATGTAAACTGCATCGAGAGTGGAAGCAGGGCATTGAAAAGTAGCTTTTTGCTCGTGTAGGCGTCACTTGTAGCACAGCAACCAAGCTACCAAGCGACCCGGCAGTTGCTGCAGGGATTAAATCTGGGTTTCTGTGTCCATGTAGCTGCAGCTTGAGAGCAAAAGGCTTAACCTCTGCAGCACCGACTGGCTTGTGTCCGGATGGTTGAGCTTTTGATAAAAAAACCCCATGGACTGAAGCGTGCACGCGTTGCACAGTGGGAAATTTAATTTAATGTATGTAGCAGTATATTGTTGCACGTGCCCCAGATGTATACTGATCATATTCTTTGCTATTGTATTGGTTTATTGCATAAGCCCCTCTTCAAGTATCACAGAAATGGTTTTAAAGGCTGGTCTAATGGGCTTATCACCTTCAAAAAACACGAAAAAGAGGCATATTCAACCTTTAAAAATAAAACAAAAAAACAAATTTCAGTGTGGGATGAAGAAATCACATTTGATTCGAATGCACTTTCAAGGAATTGGCCAGGAAGTCCAAATATGTTGAAACAAGGCAGAATAAGGCAGATCAGCCCACTAGGATCAAGAAAATGACACTTGATTCAAGAGAAGCCTGGAAACGAGTCGGTTAGCACTGGAAACAAGTGGGATTATCTCATTCCCCTGGCAGATTTGTTTTCTGATTTGAAGAAAAACAAGATTTTAAGACTTATTACAGGACTAAATAATTTAAGAGGGATTTTTTTTTGGCAGTCTGCTAGTAGGTGGATTTACAACACACGCCTTGAGAAACTGGGTAATCTGTAATAGTATCGGGAAAAGTATAAAAATAGAAAAAAAAAAAGAGAAAAGAAACCTGGTTTAAGCGGCAGACTTTTGAGCAGGCAGCAGATTATAACCCGTGATGTAACTTCCAAATTCCCCTTTAAGACATCAGTTCCTGGTGGCCCAGTGCCGGGTGTCCAGTTCGCTGTTTGAGCGCAGCACAATACACAGTGTTCGCCGTAGACATTTTTATGGCAGTGGGGGTGGGAAGTTTGGCTCCGGGTGCTGGGTTCACCCTTGGCCCCATCCCACTTAGTCCTATTCTCAGTATCCTGTGTCCTGTCTATCTCTCTATCTGTCTGTCTATCTATCTATCTATCTATCTGGCCCACAATGTTTGTTTAATTTAATATCTTGGATGCCAACCATTTAATTTGCAGGGGGACTTAAGGGAATAATGCATCTCGATCAGCGTTTCCATCGGGGCCTAGAGGGTGAGGCCAAAAATTGTCACATGCATTTTCTGAGCCTCTGTTGGGGGATTTTTTTTTTTTTTTTTTTTTAACCCCTTGGACTCTGATGTTGTCTCTGCAAAGTTAGAGAAAAACATGTGCAACAATGTCACATACATATTCTGCATCTGTCATTGTTTTATGGCTGCAGCGTTGCATCAGGGAGAAAATATCTACATGTCTTGTGCGTCATTTTATACACATTTCCCTGTAAATCAGAAGGATATATTTGGTATTTTTGGAAACTTTGGGATCCCCACTAGAATCTGAAATAAAATTCTGTGGGTTTTGAGCAAAGCTTGACCATGCATCATGAATTTATAATGACAAACTCACCAATGGGACTGGCAGGGTTGAACTGGTTTTAACATCGAACTGAACTGAGTTGTCTAACGTTTTAATCTCTAAATAATCTCCAAGTGTCGATGCAACCCAATTAAAAACGCTACTTGCTACGCTCACTCTTGTGTCATTGCTCCACTCTAGTGTCTTTAAAACTGCACTCACTGGCCTAGGGGGCGCTGCAGTGTTTACTGGCCCATTGGAATGGCTGCATCATTTTTAAGGATGCTCGATATTGGAGTTTTTGCCGATATTTTGCAACTCTACTGATATCTGCACATATTTTTTCCACATAATTATAGAGATCATCTAGTCTGTCCTGCAGTGGAATTAACATTTTATTATCTTATTGTGAAGGCCCACTGGCAGAAGCACACATAAAATACAACGCTTGTCAAAATGTACACATTCCACTGGGCAAAATAAGAAAACCGCTCCAACTTAGGTTATGTAAAACACGCCATATTTATTTTCATGTGACATTTTCTTTCCAACAAAACTGTCAGACTCATCCTACTGAACCACGCTTGGATGCTGCTCTGCCTGAGAAAATCATGACAACAGCCACAACCGGGGCAGATTTGACCTATTTCACATATCGGGCTGTCATATCGGTAGAAATCATCTCAGGCCGATACCAATATTTCCTTTCTAAAGCCGATACAGATGTCACGCCGATATTATCAAGTTGTTTTTTCAATAATAATAATAAAAAAAACACTGTAGGAGGGAAAAGAACTGACTTAGATAGTGGCAGCCGCTACAATGGCGTAATCTGTAAATGGCTCCGAGAATAGAAATGAGAAAAGTGGGTGGCGGTAAGAAAACAGCTGTAGCACAGATTAGAGGCGGTGATGTAACTCGGTGTAATGACACTGACCCCTCGGTAACACATAGCTTCCTGAGAGCCGAGCGCGCGGAGAAAGTAAATAAACACACAGCAGGAGAGAGACGGGGAAACAAAGGACAGGGATCCAGCGACAGTGACACCCTTTCCCTCCTCTTACCGGGAGGCCCGTCACAGGATACGCCGCCACAGGAAATGACAGGCACAGGATCCTTTCAGAGTGACAATTCGCCTGCGCCGGGACAAACTCGTGTCATTTTCCCTGACATCTGAGCTGAGCGCCTGCATGTTTGGACACCACACACTTTTTCTGTCACTTCTTAACGCACTGCAATGTTTGTCGTGCTGTAAAGCAGGGCTGGGCAATGTATCAATATTATATCAATGGCATATATCGATTTTAGACACCATAATATTGTGACGTAAGTGTTGCAAGAAGAATTTTCCAGGCTGTTCTATTATTTGCCTTTACCCACTTTGTTACTATACAGGCATTACTAATGATCATTTATCAAAAATATTTGGTCAAAAATATTGTGATATTTGATTTTTTTCCCCATATCGCCCAGCCTTAGCTGTGTGCACTGTCAACATACATTGTCATTACACCTAAATGGATAAATCAATGTATCGAGTGAATTATACTGGCTTTAATTAAAGGTGCACTCTGCAAAAATGAGGCTCGACTGAAATGAGAAACGAGAAAAACGTACAATAAGATCATAATTTATACATGAGGCAGGTTGGCAATGAGAAACATGTCGACTTGCTGATTCAATGTTTTTTTTTTATACAGTGTTCCTTTTTTTGTAAATTCATTTTTATTTTAAAGGTAGTCATTGATCCCAGAGTTTCCCTTTGCCATTTACGAGATGCCATGGGTCAAAATGCCTTGAAGAGTAGCTAACCCCAAAAAGAGCTTCATTGTGGGTTTTAATGGAGAGTTTTAATGTCCCATGATGGTCTAACTGCTGTTTTAGAGGCTTTTCGGCCTTGCCAAACATAGATAAACAAATAAAATGGCCAAATTTAGAGACATTATATCAGCTATCAGCACTTTCCGCTCAGAAAATATCACTATCATCACCACCGTTCAAAAAATCCATAGCAGTGCCATCACGGCCGCAGAAGTCAGCCTTGAACGTCGGAGGCGTCTCGAAACAGTGGGTGGTGACGCTTTGAAAATGTGAATACACTGAAATTCTGCGAGGTGGCATCAATAAACTGCATGCAGCGTGTGTGGTGTGCCGGTCTGAGACGTTTTATACCAGAGGGGAAAACAGAGAGAGAGGAGAGGGACGAAAGAGCTCATGGCGGTTCTCCGGAATGAGCGGTCGCTTGCCGCCGGTTAGGAGTTTGTAATTAAGTTCTGATTTATCCCTTCCTGTGGGCTGAAACGTGCCCATACCCGCTACCAAAATGTCATTTCTGCAAAATGGTGATCCAGATCGATAACAGCTGGTGATCCAGATCGATAACAGCTGCATGTTTTCGCTGAAAAATTGTGAAAAAGGGGGTTTATTTTTCCAAAGTGGACACACAGATGTGCTGAAAGTGAAACCTCCTTTCTGAATTCTTAGGAAGAAGTGAGGATGTTGTTACTGGCAGTTTGGGTGGAAAAATAGGAACTATGAGCTGTTAAACATCCGTCTATTCTACTCTACACTCTATTTTATTCTATTTGTAGTGTTTGATGACTTGGGCATAAAGTTGCAATGTGTGACGACAAGCAGGTTTCATAGGGAGGCCATGGCAAAAACTGACTCGCAGGTTTCCATCGAACAAACGTTGCTGTTGTGTTTTGTTTTGTTTTGTTTTGTATGGAGACGTTTCAAATTCCACTGGTTTAACACTGATCTTCCCGAAAACTGTGTTTGACTCAGAGCCTGCAAACAGTCAACCACAAACATTCCCCTGGCGGCCGGGGACAGCCGACACCACAGACACAGACAGGAAGTGAACCCGAGAGAGGAAGCACATTTCTGCTGCGCTGACCACTTTTCCCTCCCTCTGAGCGGGGAGATCGATAGATATCACACCGCCGGAGAGGAGGCCAGCGCCCAAAAAGCTGAGTCAATGGCACACACACACACACACACACACACACACACACACACACACACACACACAGACACATCTTGTCCTCAGTGTATGCATGGCAGGGACACAGCATTTCCCTGCTGCCACTGCTTAGCTGAACACTTTCTTCTTCTGGCAGAACAGCTATGGGATAACACTACTTAAAAATTTATATTAAAATGAACTCTATTCTCTTCTCTCATCTACTGGGAATGTTTAACAACTTGCCAGTAAAAATGCATGCAGCAGTGGGGGTAATATGTTGGGAATGCAGCCACACAGGAAACACAGTGACAGTTGTCATGCATGTGTCACACACTCTCAAGTGTTTATTAAGTGTTTTATGGAGTCAGGAAGAGGAGGATTAGGGCCAGTGCAGAGCAAAGGAAATCCTAAACCACAGCTAGGAATGATGCAGCTCTACATCACAAAATGCACTGAAATATGTAAAAACACTATTACAGTGGCAGGATTTTGGGATATTATAGACATATTATAGGAATATTATCAGAGTCCACAGGGAGTGGGCTGCTTTCTTCACCACTGTCTTCATTTTATGTACCACTACATCACTGACACCATCAGTAGTTTATTCCATAACACTGTTTTCATAGTAGACCACTGTGGGCCTGTTATTTATGGAGTTTCACATAATATAGTATATAGTTTCCAGCAATTAAAGCAGCAGAGGGTCAAGCCATCTGTTAAAACTATCTCTTTATAGGCTGAGTAGAGTCTTTTTTTTTTTTTTTTTTTTTTTTTTTTTAAAGGTTAAAAGACATCCTTATGTCATAAATACATAGTTAACCTTATGGTATGACACTGATGTAATATACAGGATAAAGACATGATCTTTACATTCATAAAAGGGCTACAGTAATCCCATAAATCCTCAAAGGCCTCTCCACAAATTTGCATCAAATGCATGGACTAGTACTCTATAGAACTATTATAGGAATATTATATTATAGGAGATAGTGGGAAAAGCCTCCTATAGGAATATTGTAGGAATACCGCTGGAGATAGTGGAGAAAGCTTCTTCTATATATTACACAAATATTATGGAATATTATAGGAATATTATAGTGATAGCACAGGATAGTGGAAAAGCTTCCCAAAAATATCATAGGAATATTATAGTGATACCATAGGAGATAATGTGGAAAGCTTCCTATAGGAGTATTATAGGAACATTACAGGAATACCACAGGAGATAGTGGGATAGCTCCCTATAGGAATATTATAGGAATACCACAGGAGATCGTGGGGAAAGCTCCCTATAGGAGTATTATAGGAATATTATAGGAATACCACAGGAGGTAGTGGGAAAGCTCCCTATAGGAATAGTATAGGAATACCACAGGAGATAGTGGGAAAAGCTCCCTATAGGAATATTATACAAATATTGTAGGAGTATTATAGTGATACCACAGGAGATAGTGGAAACGCTACCTATAGGAATATTATAGAAATACTATAGGTGTGGAGTACTTTCATTTTTGTTTGCCACTTAAGCACTGACACCACACCTACTCATTCACACACACACACACACACACACACACTCACACACACACACACACACACACACACACACACACACACACAGTGGAAGCAGACACATGTTCATTCATAATACCCCACCCCTCCATCCGTTTTCTCTCTCACACACTCTCTTTCTCTCTCTCTCTCTCTCTCTCTCTCACACACACACACACACACACACGCACGTGCACAAACACACGCACGCGCACGGATGGACACAGTGAACCGGGACGGTCACAGGTGGTCGCCGGTGGTTTATTATCACCTCTTTCCTCTGACATTGAATTGAATTTCGTTTGGCGGAAAGGCGGAACATTCCAGATAATCTGGCCTCGGTCGAGCAAGCAAACTCTTAGGAGGACAAAAAATAATTAAATAAATAAGTGCACTGGAGTCTACATTAAATATTACAGACACTAAACAACAGCAGCGACTCCCGGTAATAACATTTTATTACTATAATTGGACAAAGCGGGATAAATTCACCGCCGAGCCCCGCACACACGCACTGTGCGCCCGCCGCGGTAGGGATAATAATAACACGATGCTGATTTATCGCTGGGGATTTTCAGGAGGAAGTAGCGGAAGGGACACGGGATCGCTGTGAAACTGTCCACAGCAGGGGGACGTGAGGCCAATCCAATTAGCTTAATCAATGGCGGAGCCTATCAAGTGTCCTCTTGGGAAATGGGACGCTCACCAACTTGACACGGCGACGGTCAAGTTCATGACTGAACCGTGCCAGAGCTGCTCGGGGAAAATAGGCCAACCTGTCACTCCGCCTTTGCACTTCACAATATGTTATTTAAAAAAAAAAAAAAAAAAAAAAAAACAGACAAAAATGTATAGCCTATATGTAGGGCATATTTTTGGACATAATTATCAAAACATAGCTCCAGTGTCCAGTATGTTCAGTGAGTGCCATCTATATGAATTATGGTACACATCTGGCAAAATGATGTTAAGGTTACGCCTCAATTCTTTAATGTGGTTATATAGTTATTAATGGGATTATTGGTGGCAAAAAAAAGCATAAAAAGAAATTACATACAGCCAGTGAAGTATAGGCGAGTCTCTCTCTCTCTCTCTCTCTCTCTCTCTCTCTCTCTCTCTCTCTCACACACACACACACACACACACACACACGCACACAGCCATCATCGTGTAACGGTATGCGAGGAGAGATGACTCCATATCCATGAATGGAGGAGGCTGATTGACTTCAAACGCGGCCGGATTAATAATGAACCGCACCCCCAGAGGTTTGCGTGAGACGACAGACATTAACATATATTTTTAAGCCTTGCAAGTAAAGGAGAGTGGGAAAAAAATGAGTTGAAGGCAGATGTGGAGGCTACTCACCCCGGGCGCAGAGAAATGAGTCAGCTACAGAGGCAGAGAGATGCGGAGTCTGCAGGAGATAAGCTCCTCTGGATCTCGCCGAAACAGCTCTGTGCAAAACAAAAAAATTAATTTCTAATGATAATAATAAAAAAAACTCCGTGCGGCGGAAAGTCCACTCTCTCAGTCTGGGCTCACTTTCTACTTGATGTCCGATGACTGATGGGGTTTGTTTTGCTGTGTTCTATTTTATTTGATTTGATTTTCTTCAGCGTGGAAACTCGACCATAGAGTCAAGGTGGCGGAGATGAAATGCCAGCTGGTTACAGTAAAAAAAATTACATATATAAATATCAAGAGAAATGTCTTGTTCGTGGTTCGTTTCTCTGCGTGATCTCGCTTTCCTGTCCACTGACTGTCTCGCCGGGTCGTGAAAACGTGGAAACGCCTTTTCCTCTCTCTCTCTCTCTCTCTCTCTCTCTCTCTCTCTCTCTCTCTCTCTCTCTCTCTCTCTCTCTCTCTCTCTCTCTCTCTGTCCCGGTTAAAGCGCGGCTGCCTGATCCCGCCCGGAGATCGTCTATGGAAAACCATGACTCACTCACTAGCGAAAAACTTGACCATTTTCCCCCACTGTTGTGCAAAATCATGATTCAATGAATAAATGTTATCAGTGTTTCAAATAGCAAATAAATAAATGCTCTGGATTGTTTATTTGTTCCCTTTGCAAATGGTAAGATGTTTTGAAAATATTTTTAAGAGGTTAAAAACTGAAAGGAGTATCCTAACCTCCTGAAAAGGATGCTTTCTTAATCTGTTTTATTTATTATTATTATTTTTTAAAAAATAATCTTACTCTACTTTTATTGCTGTTGTGTCCTGACGTATCCCTTTTATTATGCTGATGTCACACTATTTGTAATTTTCAAAAGTATTATTATACATTTTTACTTCTACTACAATTATTAGCACTATTAATGATAGTAATAACACCAACACAACAACAGTAACAATAATACTAATAATGATAGTAATAGTAATCTATGTGTTTGCACCATAATAAATAGACATTACACTTGTTTGTGTGTGATAATTTCCTTGTACTGTGGTGCAACAACACACACCAGCAACAAACCCAGAGGACACAGGCAGGGACACAGAGGACTGAGAGTCCATTTAAATAATCCACAAAATTATTGTTTTTATATATCAACATCTTTGGTCATGCAGGATCACTACGGTGATGTCGGCAACAGGGCCAGCATACTACAGCCTCTGATAGTTTTTATATCTTCCTAACAGACAGGCCCCTGTTCTTGCTTTTGTAAATATAAAATGTGTCAATTACTGTTTTTTTAAATGTCCCCCAGGAAAAAGGAACAAGCTCTTTGATGATCAGAACAACAAAATATAAAAGCTATTATAAACTGTCTGATTCACCAGTGTGTAATAGTAAAGTTGCATATTGACTTACATGAAAACTTACTTTACTTCATATTGTAACCTCTTTAATTTGCATGCTCCTGCAGTTTTGCTTCATGCAGACATGGCATTGCCTTATCATTAGCCTCAGCACTGGCACTGTTAGTATTGCATCCAGCTTCATCTAGAGCAAATCTGAAACAAGGTGGTTTTCCTCAAGAAAAAATAAATAAATGAAATGTTTGAGGATGTTAGAGGTGCTTTCTGACTGATTTAGACCCCTGTTCATTCTCCATCAACACCCTGTTTTAGCCATTTCCGCCCAGGCTCCTCTGTGGTGCCTGGTTCTGAGAGCAGAGTGAGACCTCTCCCCCCGCTGCTGCTCTCTGACTTCGCCGCTTCTCAGACTGGTACATACACACATTTTTCGGAGCTGATGTCACCGCGCTATCCGGTCCCTAAATCCCTCCCCCTTTGCTTTTTCCCCACCACAACACAATCAGCACCTCCTCCGCCCCCCCTTCCATTCTCTCAGAGGAGCCACTCGGCCAACAGGAGCCAGGCTGCTGCTGGTTGAGCCCCAAAATGAAGCCGAGCATCCATCACTGTCTCCTCTCTGCACTCACTAAGCAGCCAAAGTAAAGAAATAAGTAAATAAATGAATAAATTAAAAGTAAAATGTAATAAAATACAAAATTAATTTAAAAATTTAAAATAACCATTGAATTTAAAATAATGTAAATATTAGTATTATTATGAACATTATAATGATTAAACAAACTGTTCGTCATTTTGCCAGGGTTTCATTTGACTTTGGGCACCAAAATCCCTCCTCCGACTCTGTGAACGAGGAACTATTTTATCATAACACATTCAGCTTTTTGAGACTTTCTCCTGCCTCTTGTAGCCTATTTTTTGCTAGATAGTGTTTTTCAAAGTAGCCATGTAGGTCACCAAAATGTGATCAGTTTATCCAAATAACGCCTGGTTGGAAATCTGCTCCGATGTTTTCAGAGACGCCAAACAACTCTCGAGCTAGCCATGGTGCAAAATAAGCACACTTCCTGTTTGTTTGCAAAATAAAAGCTTTATTCATATATAACATGCCGAACACATTACAACCAAGAGTGGTGCATTTGTTTTGAAGACAGGATGTACAATGTCTTTTCCAACGACTTCCAGCTAATGACACACAGTGATGTTATCTCTAGTTTCAATAATTCGGCTGGCTGCCAGTATATTAATGTGATGTCATTTACAGCATCCCATACTGATATAACGTTAATAAATCACACATTTGTACGGACGCTGCTGCTGGTCAGCATCTGAACCATCCATCATCGCACAGTCGGTTGATGCAATGCATTCTGGGGAAGTTGATGGCAACCAGTAAGCTCACGCTGCATACACCAAAAAAATCTTGTGAATCTCGGGTTGCGAGATTTGAACTCGGGTCGGGTGGTTTCGATCAAGACCCGTCCGCCAACCCACCAGCCTCCATACATGCTCTCCGTTAACACTACACCATAGTGTCATTATTTACATGACCACTAGAGGCCGCTTGACTTTAAAATGGAGCTATAGGTCCTAATAAGCTGCCGTACAAATGACTTACGGGTTGGTTTTTTTTGCAGAGGGACGTTATCTTCAGTTTAGCTGCACTTGAAATCTCTCAACATGGCATCTTCCTGTCCAGCAAAGTGGCCCGGAAATGAAACCTACATTGCAAACAGGTGTTTTTTAAGCATTTCAGGGAGCACACACACTCCTCCAGACGTGTGCAGAGGCGAGGCTGGGTGGTGAAGGCCGACACACAGCTGCCTGAGCCGGAGAGAGAAGTCTTGAAGTGTAACCTAAGCCTAAGTCCACAGGCGCACTTTAGGGGAAGCGAGGAAACCACGACATGAAAGAAATGATTCTGCTGCCGGTGTTGAACTAAGGGCCTCTCATGCTTTCACATACCTCAGATGTGTGTGTGCGTGTGTGTGTGTGTTTGTGGCGTGGGCGGTTGTAAGTAAACTGTGCAGCTGTCAAGATTCAACAGATTTATTTGTCACATTTATTTGCATAATTGAAATGAGATTGCGACAACTCCGACAACTGTGCAAATAACAAAGCTGCAACAACTGTATAGCAAGAAAAAAGATAAAAAAAAAATACATAGTTATATACAGGAAAAAGTAAACAGAATAACAATATAACAATAATAAGCGATATATAAGGAAAAAATCACACTATTTACTGTACATAATAAAAATAAGGGAAAAAGATCAGAAATATGTGGCAACTTATAAAGACTTTACAGTTTGTAGGCTATATATATATAAAAGAGTTCTGTGGTTGTTTATCCAACTAGGAAATAAAAGAGACTTTTATTTTGTAATACAATTATGGCTTTTTCTGTTACGAAATCATGACATTTACAAAAACTTTCATCACTTGCTGAACTTTGATCCATGATGAACTGCATGAGTTTTGAGATGAGTCACCCTGGGCAACATTGCATCGTTTGGAAATTTCCTCGGCCTCGTTGCTGCGCCTCATGATCATGAGACTTCCCATCGGTGACTTCACTCCACGGCAGAAACACAGTCATGACTTTTGCTGCCGGACCGTAACGCAAGACGAGGCCAATCTCTCGATCTGTGGCCATGAATTACACTTTTGTTGTGTTTTTTTTTTTTCTTTTTTTCTTTTTTATGACTCCAAGCCAATCATGAACTCCCCTTTTTTTACACAAATACGGTGCAAGGATGCATTCACACACACACACACACACACAGTCAGTGCTTTCAAAGTGTATTCAACCCCTTTGACCTTACACATATTTTGCCATTTGACTTCCAAATGAACATTTTTGTCGCCAAGCTAAACACCTGAAACTCACAATAGGTATAAAAAAAAATAGCATTTAAAAGAAGGTATTTAATTGATTTATCTTTTTTATTTAAAAGGCATTCAACCCTGTGCAAATGGAGTGATGTTGTGTCCAAACTCCTCTGAGTGAACGTCCTTGAGGCGTCTTTACAATTTAGTTGGAGTTCACCTGAGGCCAGTTCATTGATTTAGCATGAAACACACACACACACACACACACACACACACACACACACACACACACACACACACACACACACACACACACACACACACACACACAAACACACCATTTTCCATTTGTGAATATAAGCTCATTACAATGACACAATGGTTGTTCTGGCTGTTGCAATAATGATTAATCTAAGAGAAGTGGGTTATTTGTTGCTTTGGTGCAGTTTATTTTAATTTAACTTGCTGTTCATCAAAGTGAAAAGTCTAATAAAGCACATTCCTTGTCACAGTTTAACGTCTTCCTACCTGTGACCAACTGAATGTAGCCCTGTCACCAGCCGGTCTCTCTGAAACAGCAGGCGTATTGTTTCCAGCGCATGCAAATATATAATGAGCGCCCAGTTATTTGCATCGGAGCAGAGCTATTTGACACAGTTACAGATGTTATGTCCAGATTATCACGGCATTTTTATCACTGTAAAACTCAAAAACAGATCCAAAGCCATCTTTTTTACCCCGGCCTGTGGCTTCTGTGTTTCCATCCATCATCTATAAATTAATAATGATGTTTTTTTATGGCTTTATATAGCACCCTCATTTCACATGCGTTCATATTTGTCGTTAGTTTACCTTTTGGGAGACAGAAAGCAGCCATTTTTTCCATCTCACACCTCATATGTGACATATTCAAGTCTCAGTGGGTAATGTAGACACAGTGATGCTGTGTGGTTGCCTGGGAGGCGATGTGTTCAGCGGCATGCTGGGATTCTTGGAAATGCCTGAAGCCACACTTAGCAAAGAAGACAGAGAGAAGAGCGATAATAATATACCGGCTTTGTCTTGTGAACGTGAGCGCCGTGGCAGTGAACATGTTAAAATGACGCTCTCAGATTATTTGGATTGTCTAGAGAAATGTCTCTTAGATCTGGGGCAGATTGTGTTGTTCTGATTCTTGAGGTGTTTTGTTAAAATGTGGATTAAATTATTTGTTCGCTCATCAGCTTTGTCATAATCCAGGTGCTCCCTATGTCGAATGATGCTCCCTACAAAGGACTGAAGACTAGAGCACCTATAGCTAACTCATGGTCACTAAATGGGACGCTCTACAGAGGACAACCCTCTCCTAAAAATTAAGTTCCCATACCACTAAACTGCATTTAGGAGGAGATGTATTTTTTTGTGGATTACCTTTATTTCTGATGTATCACAAATACATTTCTAATCAACATATTTTGTATATCTTAAGCTTCTTAACCAGTTTTGTCACCTTTCGCCACCAAAACCACCTGATTAAAGTTAGGAAAAAGGTCAGATTAAGACATAAAGCACTTGGCCAAAGGGATACTCCAATATTTTGGGCAAAATTCCCTGACTGAGACAAGATGTTTGATACCATTTGCACTTCTGTATTTTCACCTCTGTGCTTGTTTTTCAAATTCCAAGATGTGTATTTGAAATCCACATGATACACTGTGTAAGTAAGACAGCTTCACAGTTGCTGTAAGGTTTATTTTTTTCATTTTGATGGAGCTAGGCTAACGACTCCCATAGACTTCAAGTCTTTATGCTAAGCTAACATGAAATGCTACCGAACCACTGGACATGCAGAAGTGAAACTGGTATCGAACATCTTGTTTCTTTTGCATGTGAAGTCTTCACTTTTGCTGCTTTCACTTACATTTTACACTCCACAGCAGCTTTCCAAGTTGACAACTCTGTGAGTGGATTTTGGGCAAAGAAAACACAGACTGTGTCCTTAAACTTCTGCTAAACTAGGGCTGCATATCTTGGCTGCTTTTGGCGGTAACTCTGGAATGGGACAGTCTTGTTGAGTGACTATGAAACATGCAGAATTAAAACTCAACCCTCCTTCCTTTCTACGTGCCTGAAGCTTTTCAGGGTTACAAAGCGCAGTCTTCCCCAGCACACTGTGTACTACATGGAAAAGAGGAAACTTTTGTGTCTCTAGTCACATGCTTTCTACATTTTCTCATCATCTTTGAGATGACAAAAATTCCTACATAGGTTTGCACTTTCATTAAACTTCAACGGCTGCCAGCAGTGAGCTAACCCTAACTACAAAAACAGGGCAGCCAACAATAGCCAAAGGCTACAGCTAACAGAAACTGATTAACAAAATAAAAGTCACCCCATTTTTAACTGAAAATGTGATGAAAAATAAAATAAAATCACTAAGAGTGCACTATTGCAACTTAATAACTGATATCACTGATTGTATAAATGTGAAATGAAAAAAAAACTTACAGTGCAATTAAAGTGAAAAATTTGTGTGTGTGTTTGTGTGTGCATGTGCAGGTATGTGTGTGTGTGTGTGTATGTGTGTATGACTGAAAATGGCTTCGTGCATGAGCTGGATCCTGTTTGTCAATGAGGATGGGCACTGCCACATCCGCCGGACATATGCACGGAAGCACACACACACACACACACACACACACACACACACACACACATACACATTAATGTATGCTGCAAACCTGTGTGTTTACATGATATGAATCTGTGTCTTCGTACAGTATGTCTATGTGCATGTATGTATGTTTGTGTGTGTGTGTGTGTGTGCGTGTGTATGTGTGTGTGCATGCGTGTGTGTTTTCCCCAGAGCAGCCATTAATAGGGAAGTTCTTGTTTCCCATCACAAGACCAGCTCATTTGGTGGCTGGGAGAAGAAAGAGCTACACAGAGGAAGTGCTCCAAAACAAAACAACTGCGAGGATTCAGCTGGGGAGAAAGGAAGGAGGCAGGGAAGGAAGGAAGGAAGAGAAAAACAGAGAAGAAAGGAGGGAAACATTAATAGAAGACAGAAAGGGGAGAGAGAGAAAAAAAAATGAAGGAAAGGCAGAAAGGGGGGTTAGACAGAGAGGGAGTGTTGTGTCGCTGTGTGAATGGTGTGCTTATTGGAGGGATGAGTCAATGGAAAACGAAACAATGAAAATGCCGAGTCATTGCATCCTTCTCGTTCAGATCTCTCACTCTGTTACCCTTCCTCTCTCGCTCTCGCTCTCTCTCTCTCCCTCTGTATCTGGCTTCTCTCTGCACACCAAGGCTACATTCGCTCTGCAGCTCACAGTGGCCCAATTCAGATGTTTTTCCCCCTTTTTATCTGAGTTTTTCTGATCGGTGTCTCACATCAGAATCAGCAAAAACCTGCGTCGAGTCACGATTTTCCTAGTCTGATTTGGACCACAGAGAAACCAGAAATTTTTACGAGCACACAAACGCCACCTCCAACTTGTAATTAACAACCAGTTGGGACGCGGGAAACGGTGATGCTTCCACAGTTTCCGAGTTGTGTTTTGTTGCTTACGTTTTTTCCGGTCGCTATGGTTACCCGATATGTCCCAAAGAGGCACTCGAATGCCCGTCAGAGTTTTATCACGCCGTAATTCCAGCGAATGTCGGAAATACGAGTTTACATTGCATGCCAGCGCACTTCAGGGCAGTTATCATTCAACTGAGACAATGGTAGGTGACCTCGGTCAGCGCTATCATGAAGAAAAACAAGGCGCAACCAGAGAGAAAGTGAAGGAAATGATCTGGGTGATGATTCCCAGAAGACTCATATTTCATTTATGGCGCCGTTTTGTTGTGTAATTCTGTTTTTTCGCCAGTAATATCGTTAAAAGCGATGCCGCTAGAGAGCAGCCGCAGCTACGATGGAGATTAACATGAGGAAGAAGGGAGCTCTCCTTATTCTGTGCTGGATTTCTCCCTGTATGTCTGTTTAAAACCTCCTTTAAAGGACCATACTAGTGATTTTGCATGTTCAACGTAATAACCACAAAGTGTATATACTTGTTTATCTTTTCCCAAAGGATTGTATTTTAGAACTCTGAAATCTTTAGAAAAAAAAATCCTTTATTTTATCCGGCCATTAGATTCCATTCATTTCAAGAATGAATATGAAACTGAACATTCACAGACTTCAAACTTTCTTCACACCAGCATTGCATCACCGTAATAAAGTCATCCATATTAGTTTTCCTGAAAGCAGCAGCACTGTTGTGTTTTGATGACTTGAAACCGGGCGAAGTGAAACGCTCCCTCCACCAGGGAAAATAGTCCCCGGGGAAACGTTTGATTTACACAGACAATTATCAGCCAATTACAGTTTTCCACAGAGGCAGAACATTATAAAGAGGGTGTTTCAAGCAAAAATTCGAATTTGAAAATTGATGTTGTAAAAGCTTTAGTGCTTCGGCATGATGTGCAAAATGATTGGTTGCCATGTATTATGTGGCTAAATGAAATGTAAGACTTTTTTGGCACAAGTAATCTTCTCCTACAAATCAGCATTTCAGGTGAGTGTAAAAGTAAATCGAGGTAACTTTTAGTAAAGAATATGGTTGTTATTAACTAGTCTATAAATGGGAATGGGAATTGTCCTTTAGGTGGTGTTGTAATAAATCTACCCAACACTTTTCCCCCACAAAACTTGACAGGCACAGTCAGTATTAAGGATTTTCTAGGATCTCTCTCTGCTGCTAAGTATGACAGGTAAGTACAACATGAGTCAGCTTCATCTACAAAAAGTACATAGAAATATGTGGCTAAATAAATTGGATAAAATGTTTATGTTGAGCTTAAGATTTCACAAATTCAAATTTAAGACATTTTTAAACTTTTCAAGGATCTGTTTCTCTTCTTGAAATTCTCCCCGTTTCTGAAAAAAATAGCGAGTGAGGCATCGAGAAGGGATCGTGGCCTTTTCTGTTGATGCCCTTGGTCGGATTATTTCATGGAAACAAAAACAGGTGGTTTTAACACTCTGTCACCCACCATATCGGGGCATTTTTCTCTCACTCCATTACACTCTCGCCCCCTTCAACCTTGTCTTCCTGCCGCTGTCTCTGCCATCCATCATTCTGCCATCACACCTCCCCGCTGTCATCACTCACCTCCTGTCTTGGCTTTTTTTTTTTTTTTTTTTTTACCCTTTCCTCCACACGTACAGATATTTTCTCCCTTTACACGCTTAAAGTTGGTGTGTGTGTGCACTGACACAGTCGCCTGTTGCCAGCATCTTGCCTGCTCCCAGCCCTCCAACCTCTCCACCACCCTCCTCCTCCTCCACCTCCTCTCCGTGTCCTTTCCCGAGATGACACTGATCCGACAGCAGTAATTAGAGACTGAACACTAATCACAAACAGCACTAAGTAGAGACCAGCAGCTCGGAGCATCAATAGCAGACCCCATTACAAACACAGGAGACTGGCAACTCAGAGCATTAATGACAAACTGCACTAAGCGCCGGGCGGATAGCACTCACCAGCGAGAAAAAAGACGCTCCGAGCCCGCCTGATTAAATTGTCACACGTTTTATTGCTCGTAGCTGTGATTAAATAATAATATTATAACAAGTCAACAAGTCAAGTGAGCTTTTTTGCTTTGCTTTTTGTGGTATTTGTGTGGGTATAGAGATGAGATGATATGAAAATTGAAAGTGGAGAGGATGAGGACAAACACTGAACGCTGTACGCTCTATGATGCAAAAAAAAAAAAAAAAAAATTCAAAAGCACGATTATTGTGTCCAAAATGATCAAGTGGTTTTGGTGTCACTGTGGCATTATCAAAATGTCCTGAATGCTTTAAATAATCACCAGGAATACAACCTAAAATAATGCCACCATGTTTTGTATTGAACATCACAATTTATCTGGAAAGCACATACCTTTGCCACCGCCGTGCAGCTGTCAAGATTATGCCACTTCCACAGGTTTGATTGGAACCAAATGTTAGCCACGCCCACCAGCCGGCATGAAAAGTCCTTCTTTGGACCGTGACCAACCTTTTCACCAAGCTTCATGATGTTTTGTGAATCCAAAATTACCTGCGTTTTTAATGAGAGAGCGCGTCCACCGGCACGCCTCATTTAGGCCGATGGGTGTAAAAAGTTAATCCCGTCTATGACCAACCTTTCCAAATTTCATGTAATTTCATTCAAAACTTTAAGTAATATTCAGTAACACTTTATAATAACCGTCATTCATGAATTGTAAATCGACAGTTAATTAAACTTAGGCTAGTTATTTTGCGCACATATCATTTTATATACTACTAGTAGTAATTGTTAATGATTACCAAATGATTTGTAAATCTTCAAGCAGACAGATTGACCAGATATTTTATAACACTTTGTTAATGGCTGGCTATTATAAAGGTGCAAGTGATGTTTATAATACTTCACCTTGTAACAGTCTGTGTCGGCTTGAATCCCAGAATCGCTGCTTGTAGCTATAATTATTAACTAATTATTAAAAGGAGTAGTTGCAACTTTGTAACAGCCATCCAAATAATGTTTATAGATGTTACCCAAGTCGGCTATTCACTAATCTTTTAACAAGGTATTACAATGTTGGCAAGTATCATCTTTGCAACTTTATGATAGTCATAATGGCTATTATAGCAAATAATGGTAATGGATAGTTTGCAAATTATTTCTCTTTAACAAAGTGTTATATAATGTCTGGTCCATCTATCTATGTAGTTCTCTTACAAACAATCCCTTAAAGGTTTACAAATCTTTTGGTAATCATCACACAAATACTTAATATAGTATAGAAAATGTTACAATGTGTGCAACAATAAACTATTAATGAAGAGTTTATTGTGGAAAAAGGAAACATTAATTATCATTTCATTGTTTGTTAACTGTAAAATAACTCTTGACTGAAGTTTAATTAACTAACAATTTAGCCATTTTTTATTGGTGGTTATTATAAAGTGTTCCCAAATATACAGACAAATGAAATGGGGTGAAAACATAACTCCCATCCAACTCTGTTGATGGAGTCATGAATTATCTGCACTATAAACTGTTTGGATTAAAATAACAACCTGTATGTTGTGCTATATGTTCACATTTGAACTTCACAAGCATATGAAACGCATTGTGGATGATTACTGCCACAGCCATGAGAGATTTGCACCCGGTGGACATGGCAGATCAGAGAAACAGCATCCAAACACAGTTTTAGGATTCCTTGTGCAAGTTTACAAGAGTTACAAGTTTACAACCATCAAAATACAGAAGAAACGATTTCAGTTTCATGTTATGGATTCTGCATATCAGAGTGAGAACTCATTATTCCCCAGAGCTTCATCAGATTTGATCCAGCAGTATCTGAGATGCAAGTGAGTGCAAGGCTTAGAGCTCTGTTGCATAATTAAAGTAAGCAAGCAATATATGCATTACTGAGATATAGATATGTTTCCACATGATGACAAACAACATCAGTTATGACAGGAGCAACAGGAAAAAACATTAAATGTAGAGTTGGTCTTCTTTTTGAGGAAAGTTTCGAGGACACACTTCCTCCTGGCTCTTTCAGCACAGGGGACAATCGATCCATTGGTTAAAGTCACTGCTCTGTGTTTGCTGCTGTTTGCTTTGCCCTCAGCTGACCCTCAGTAACTCTAGCCAAGACCTAAAGTGGCCTGATGCTGCAGACAGTCAACACTCCTTGTTTTTTTTTTTTTTTTTTTTTTTTAAACTTTCCACATAAGGTCTCCATCCCACATGAAATCAAATTATGTGACAGTTGTGAGTGTCACTGAGGCATCATAGTCTATACATGAAGAAATGCAGGAGACGGAGCTCTGAGGCGTGAGGGTGTGACCGATACGCCCAGACTTTGATTGATTATCAAATCCATGAAAGCCGAGTCAGTGCTCGTGTTCTCGAGGGAAACGGAGGTAAACTGTAAATCTTTTTTTTTAATCGTTGGATTTTAATCACAAAGAAATAAAAAAAAATACTGAAATTCCTCCTTGTTAAAACTGTATGTCTAAAAATTAACATATCGTAGCTATAGCCATCATAAACAGTTACAAGTCAGACTAGCAGACTAATGACAATTTATTACATTAATCTTTCATTAATCTAAAAGTATATATTATATAAAGCCAAACTTTTAGAAAAAATGTTCAGGAGGGTAATTTATTAATCAGAGAGCCATAATTCATCACTTGCCGACTATGGGTTTGTGTTCGGATGCGACCCTTACACACACACTCGTCTCACTTTATCTCATCTTAATAGAAACTACTTATAGTTTTTAAGTGATTCATAACATTTTTAAATTAGTCTTTGCTGCTAGACCCTCTATGAATGTCAGTGCATACATTATTTTCTGATATTGCTAGGGTATTAATAATCGTATCAAAAATAAAATTTAAAAAAAAAAAAAAAACCCTTCTAAATAACTTGAAGCATTCAGCGTTTCATGTTGGTTGATCACCATGGCAACGGCTGCGACAGTTGTCACCGGCAGGTCATTCAGGTCAGCCCTCCACAGAACCCACCTAACACGTATTTACAGGCAGAGTCATTGTTCCACAGAGAAAAACACAGCAGAAACTGAAGAATTTACATTTTTTCTTTCTCTATAAAATGTTCCAGACTTTATGTCTCTGGGCTAAAACCTTTTTTTTTTTTTTTTCCCTGGTGCTGAGTCATTTTCCTGCTGGTGTTTTGTGGGAATCTGTGTCTGCGGTGCTTCCAGCTTTTCCATACAGCCTCTACACCAGCGTGTGTGTATGCCGTTTTCTCCACAGAAATCAGTATTTATAATAAAGTGCATAACTCCATACTTACACAGAGTTTTCAGCTGCAGGCTGATGGAGAAGTGGCAGAAAATAACATGAAATTGGGGATTTATGTGTCTCAATATTCTACGTCTCCTTAATATCTAATGTCACTTTGTGTATGCTTTTGCACAAGCCTATTTATCAATTTTATATTGTGCGTAGAAATATGACTGCACTGTTTCCACACACAATATACCGGTAGATGTGATTTTGGATTATTTAGAGGCGTATGTGTGATTAATTATGAGATGCAGAGTAGGGATGTGCATAATGGGTATTTTTGAGAGCTGGTTTTATTGGCTGAAATTTTAATGCACACCCACTGGTGCAGGATGATGTCACCATTTTCGATCCTCTGTTTTACAAGAGGTCACGTGAGGTCATTTCACGGGGACTCGAAGACTTCCAAATGAAATCGCCCTGCTCCTCTCAACCTCACCATTATTGCTTCAATTTCACATTCGGTAAAACTGCATTTTTTTTTTTTTTTATCTTTGAGAATGAGTGGGCTGAAACAACTATTTATATGGAAATAAGGCTAATTAGGGGTGCACCAACCTCCATTTATCGCTGATTGTGGGAGTGGGCATCAGGCTTGTGCATGTGCAATCCAGAAAACAGAAACAGTGCATACACATGGTTTTACAAATCTGACCCAAAAGAGAGACTATGCATATAGTCTTGAATCTATAGTTTGATGCATCTGGCCCCAGGTCTGGGTAGGACACCAAGATAATAGGTATCCATTACCAGCAGTTTGTTAATTAAACCCACCCCATAAGGCTTGTTTGGCAGGACACAATTACAAGCTCCAATTAAGACTAAACAAGGCTGTCACGTTCTCTGTTGCTCAGAGGCCTGCTGAGGTATCGCTTCCAGCTCATTAATCACAACATAAAATGGCTGCTGCTGCTGCTGCATTTTGTAGTTTTTACTCAAATGGCGCAATTAGGCCACATAAGGGGCTGTTGTTGTTTTTATAAGCGATAACAAAGGCCTGAATGTGGTTTCAGACGGCTCTTCCCGCATGAAAGAGAAAAATGTTGCCGTCACGTCTTTGGTGCCATTCGATACCAGTTTCTCCGGGTGTTATTTGTCCGGTTATGAGGGGACGGACAAAGAAATGAGTCTGTCTGCTGAATCACGAGGGGAAAAATATGGCAGATGTGGAAGACTAGACAAAGCAGGCTTTTCTAAAGAATGCTCTAAAAATATCGCCGATGACGTTAAATGGACCCTTTCAAACCTGGAAAAACAAAAAAAGTCATGTGAAACAAAATGCATTCAAAACATGTGTGCTTTCTGGACACATTGCTTTTTTTCACGTTGCTCTCCAGCGTTGTTTCAGAAGAAGTTAGATGGTGGAAATGTAACTGCTGGACATATTTATCCTTTCACCTATCGCAGAGATCCGTGCACCGCTGAAGGTAGAGGTAGATCCAACCATCCATATGTAGATAAGACAGCTTCGGAGTCACTGTAAGGCCTATTTTTTCACTTTCTTGGAGCCAGGCTAACGACTCCCATAGACTTTAAGTCATTATGCTAAGCTAACACAAAATGCTACCCATTGGAATGGAACCACTGGACGTACTGAAAATGGTATCAAATGGTATTTCATCTTGCATTAGTCTGGGCAAGTTGGAAAAAGGGGATTTTACCCAAAAGTTGGAGTATTCCCTCAAGCCGTTCTCCACTGAGGGCAGTGGATTAAGTGTTTTTAATAAACAAAATATGTCTGGGCAAAATTGAGCAAAACAAGAGGGGGGAAAAATTAAAGTGGAAAAGTGAAATGACTTAGTTTCCTGAGTGCTATGAGAATGAATCACCATCTGCCACAGTCTCTGGGTTGTAAACACACATCTCCGTTGTAAACAGGCTAAACCCCTCGACCACGCCTCACCTCCTCTCCTGCCTCCCGTTCCCTCTGCCTGTGCCCAGGTCGTCGGTTCAAAGATGCAGACTGACCACTTTTAATTAAGCTCACACACACACACACACACACACACACACACTCACACACACATGCACGCTTGCTACGCCCGTCCCACACACACCAACTGTTCAGCTTGTGGCTTGATCACTCAGTCTGTCAGGTTTTTCGGTTACTAAGCAACATGCGGACCTCCAATCATCAGCCAGCTGTCAAAGAGCCGCTTCTATCGAGAGTTTCTGACTGAGCCTGAACGGTGTCATGTTGTCGTCATGGACGTATAGTCACACGCAAATATACGGTGGCGGCCATGCTGCGGTAATCTGTGAGGTGCCAGAATTATGGTTTTGCATTTGATATTGTTAGCTAGCGACCACCTTGAACACCCTAGCAACCACCCAGCAACTACCTTGAGCACCCCAGCATCTGCCTTGAAACTCCTTAGCAACCACCTTGAACACCCTAGCAACCACCCAGCAACTACCTTGAGCACCCCAGCAATTGTCTTGAAACTCCTTAGCAACCACCTTGAACACCCTAGCAACCACCCAGCAACTACCTTGAGCACCCCAGCATCTGCCTTGAAACTCCTTAGAAACCACCTTGAACACCCTAGCAACCACCAGCAACTACCTTGAGCACCCCAGCAATTGTCTTGAAACTCCTTAGCAACCACTCTGAACACCCTAGCAACCACCCAGCAACTACCTTGAGCACCCCAGCATCTGCCTTGAAACTCCTTAGCAACCACCTTGAACACCCAAGCAACCACCCAGCAACTACCTTGAGCACCCCAGCAACTGTCTTGAAACTCCTTAGCAACCACCTTGAACACCCTAGCAACCACCCAGCAACTACCTTGAGCACCCCAGCATCTGCCTTGAAACTCCTTAGCAACCACCTTGAACACCCTAGCAACCACCCAGCAACTACCTTGAGCACCCCAGCATCTGCCTTGAAACTCCTTAGCAACCACCTTGAACACCCAAGCAACCACCCAGCAACTACCTTGAGCACCCCAGCAACTGCCTTGAAACTCCTTAGCAACCACTCTGAATACCCTAGCAACCACCTTGCAACTTTCTAGCCACCATCAGGACAACCATAGCAACCTCATAGCAACGCCCTAGCAAGCATCAGCAACACCCTAGCAACTACCAAGAATACTGTAGCATCAGTTTAGCAAAATATTACTTATAAAATATATCACCATCTACAATCAGCATAGCAAAAGAAATGCAGTTTGGCACATGGACACTTGAAAGTTTATTCAGAAACCTTAGCCAATTGTACTTATTATTGGCATACATCATCATACATTTCTACATTTTGGTAAAAAAAATATGATCATCTAAACTTTGCCTGTTCAGTTGATGACATTTTCACTCTGTTACATGAATCGTTGCTGTATTTCTCCACCATGGAGCAACGATGTGCACAGAGTTACATATTTCAGCTTGAACTGTTAATAATGTAAAATTGCACTTCAAAAAAATGTACATCTGCCATTGTGTGTGTGTGTGTGTGTGTGTGTGTGTGCACTCTTCTGTGCCCTCTCTGGTTGCTTGGACACCGGAGCTAAAAGGCTGCCTTGTGTTTCAGCTGGTACACAGAGTGCCAACCCATCACTTCACCAAGAGAGATGTGTGTGTATGTGTGTGTGTGTGTGTGTGTGTATGTGGGAGATAGTGTATGTGTGTATGCTCTTGTATGTGTATGTATTTGCATGTGAGAACATATATATGAGTTGTGCTTCCAGTGTATGGGTGTGTGGTTGTTCTGTGTATATTTAGTGTATATATGTTGAATATGTGTGTGTGCTTGTGTTCATGTGCCCAAGGGCCTGTGTTCACTGGATGGTGTGTGTGTGTGTGTGTGTGTGTGTGTGTGTGTGTGTGTGTGTGTGTGTGTGTGTGAACAGGGGGGAGTGCCAGCCTTGCAGGGCGATGCTTAGCAACGTTTATGCCAGCATACGGGCCGTGGGTGTGGGAAAGAGGGGGAGCGAGCACCAGGGCCTGAGCGGGCGCAGTGGGGGGTGGCAGTGGGGGCGGGACGAGCATGAGCCTCACTCGAGAGTTTTCCAAAACTCCGTGTACCGCTCCTGTGGGCAAAAACCTTCACAGCTTTTGACGAATTCAGAAAAAAATAGTCTTACTGTTCTTATTGTTTGTTTTTCTTCTTGAATGCGTTTGAAAACAATACAGTTTGGTTTCGGTTTGACGGAAAAATGTGCAGCCCGAAGTGTGCTATTACTTTTCTAAGCATTCCGACTTACCAGTGTTTCGCAATTCTAGGTAAAATGCGATTTTTGGCCCATTACAAATGCATTGGTGAAATTTTGCCATGCTCTATGTTGCACACAGACACGCACAAAATACAAAAAAACAAACAAAAATACATAATAGCTATAATTACAGTTGCATTGTGCTGCTGGTTTGTGGAAAAAAGAATGCCTTGATTCCTGCATCTGTCCTCCTGCAGCTGTACCTGTCATCTGCCATGACAACAGCTCTGTCAGAGGTCAGAGGTTGAACAGCAAGCTGTCATGTGATTAATCCTATGTGCACGTCCTGTTTTCATTCAGTGAATGCTTTTCTATCAGAAATTGTCCCATTTCCTTTTATCGAAGGAAATGTTTGTTGACCTCAAGCGAGCACATTAAACCGTAATCACATTTCGGGGATTTTACTTGACTTTTGCCGATCCCATCAAGCATTTTTTATTTGATGTGCATTAAAAAAGAGGGATTAATCAATGGCAACATGGTTAAAGTCCTCTAAACAGCAGAAAAATAATACATCTTTTGCTTCTTTTGTCTTTTATTTTCTTTTGTGTGAATCATCCCAGACCAATCGGATCAGAGGACACGAGCACGAGTCTCCTCTTGCTGCCGTTTGAAGCTGCCAGTGTGCCAAGTTGCAGCTTTGAGGTTTTATAATTAAAGCACACCGGCCAGGCTTTAAGATTACTAGTTTTCTTTTGGCGCCGTGCCATCGATCACAGAACAGGTGCCACTGCGAGCGCAGGCGTCATGTTCTTTTCTGCGTCGTGTTCTTTTCCTCCTTGAGACAAAGCTGCAAACTGTGTGGCTGGCGTGGTCCACTTGATTTCTTCCTCGTTTCTTCAGTCCAACAAAGTAGATTTTTTACAGCAGGTCGATGTGAGAAAGTACAAGTGAAACCGGTGTGTGCAGTGTGTCTTTGTGCATGTCGGGCCGTGGTCACACTTGTCTCTTCAGTGTGACTTTTGTCATCGGCTGCACCAGATCCATTATATGCATTGATAAATTGTGCCCACTGTGGAAATTGAATGGGTTGAGCCGGCGTGGGCCTTTGTGGGCCATTTGGTTCACGGCAGATCAGAGCATTTCCGGGTGATTGACTTTGCCATGGCGACAGCTGTAGTGTTCGGCTGAAGAGTTTGTTTGAATAATTTTATTGAAACTTCCATCGTGACAAAACAAGCACCTGGATGTTCAGTGGATCTTTCTGTCACGGTGTGTGCAGCTCGCAGCAGCAACACAGGTTAAAGTTAAAGTTGATAGATTAAATTAATTAGAATCATCAGCATGCTAAAGTTATTTTAAAATAACTGGAAGCTAATTCTAATTCAGCGTCAATATTAGCTAATTAGATATGAGCTAAATAAATCCTAATAAGCTGCATTGTTGTAAGCAAAATCATTGAATAATGTTCTGGTAAAGCTACCAACAACCTACCAGGTAAGACTCGATTCCTCCCAAATTTGACTCAAAATCAAGAGCAGCAAGGTTATTTTCATTTCTTTTTTTTCATTTTTTTGTGAAAACAGTACGTTTCCATCAGACGTGCAGCACTTCTTCTGACGTAAGCCACCCAGAAAGACCCACGCCGGTTCTACCCGTTCAGTATCTGTGGTGCCCGCCTGCTGTCCACACCTCACTGAGATCCGAACTCAATACGAGCCAGGCCAGCTCGACGTGAGCTCTGGCTGCTCGGATCCAAATGCGAGACAGATCCGATCTCAGAGACTTGACCGTTAATGTGTCCTGGCATAATTGAATGAAAGAGTCACATTGAAAAGACAAATGTAACCTCGTCCTGTGCTGGTAAGTGGCCAAGTCATCACCAGAGAGCATAATTACCACACACTTATTATACTTATTAATCACCGCCTTGTTATTAGTCCCCAATACTCTAACCCATTATTTTCCTTTTTCTCCGTATCTGACTCACATCCTGTTGTCCCTTTCTTTCCTTTTCTTTTCCTCTGCTCCCAGTCACTCTCTCTCTCTCCTTCCCACTCTCACCTCATTTTCTTTTTTTTTTTTCCCTCCTGTGACACCATCCACCTCGCCCTCCGCTCTCCCTGTGATAGAGCGTTAGATCTCATTAGCACCCCGAGTTAGACGTGTCACATTCTCACCCTCTGTTAGGGCGGAGGAGGTGACACACAACATGTAAGCCTCTCGCCGGCCCTGTAGAGACATGCTGCACACCGCTGGCCTCCCGACATGGGTACATTCTGTCTTGCTTTTTCAGCGGGGAAAGCGAAAATGACTGACATCTAATATTAGATTGCTTCACCGATTAAGTGGGTCTTTCTCGCACCGGCACATTTTCAAATGGACTAGTCTCCAAGTGCAGCGGAAAATGGCCTCTACCTATTCATTACACATATTCTGAGACTGGAAAATTAGAGGTTGGCAAGCTGCATAAGCCTTCATCCATTTTTTCAGGCAGGTTCCATTGGATTATGTGCATCGGCTTCCTTTTCAACGGTATAAATATCAGTGCAAACAATTAACCTGTCTTAATTGATTGATCGCCTTTATTTACTTCAATTGCATTTAATTTACCCTCCTCAAATCCTCTCCTTAGTAATGTGATTGGCTTGCTCCGTATGTATGTTGCAATGTGTGTGTTGCCCCTCTTATTTGATGAAGTGACTGTTGAGTCTCCGGTGTTAATCTTCCAGTCGCCGTAGCAACAGAACACACACAGTTTAATGAGCCCGGCACATGCCATATGGACGCTTGTGATCATTCATTCATCTTCTTGGAGTCCAATTAAAAGGAGGGTGAGAGGGGAGCGAGAAGTAGAGGGTGGACTTGTAAAAGCAAGATGTGAGCAACGAGGCAGGGTGGCTCTTAGGTGCCGTTATTGCAACTGCCAGCGGAGGGTGCTGTTTACCTCCAAGGTGCAACACACATGATGCACATGCACACACACACATACATGCAGCAGTGATGCAAAGAGCTCTGAAAATGTGTACTCAACCAGAAGCAAAGGCCGTCCCACACATTCCTCTACAAGTCCTGAGAGGAAAAGGGAGTTGGTTTGAGAAATAACTGTCATTTTCAAATCAACACAATTGCTATCTGTCCGAAGTGCAATTTTCCAGTCTGAGCTCGGCTCTGTGTTAATTTTGCGTGACATTTCCGAGAGCTTTCATTCTGAGACTCCACATCAAGACGGCCTGTCACTCTCAAAGTTGAAATCCGAGAGGCTCTACTATCTGACTAAAGTGAAGCTGTAAAGTGGAATCAGATTTTCTTACTCAGTTTGCAGTTACATTTAAGTGTTTTTTTTTTATTTTTTATTAATTTTAAATCTCTTCAGAAATGTAATAAAGGATGTGGGCAGGCCAAAATGAATGAGAGACAATGTCCACGTGTTAGCTGCTGCCTTTAGTGGACCTCATGTACAAAGCCAGTGTTCACTATTCAAAATATGGGCATACTTCTGTTGCTTTATGTAAATTTAATAAAAGGCAGTGTTATATATGTATTGTGCATTGTTATTTTACTGCACTGGGACAGGTTAATTATTTAGTGGTGCCCCCCTGAAAATCAACACATCCAATAATCTGTCACAGACTGCCTCGGGCGACTGAGATTCTTTACGCCGAGCAGTCATTTTAATTGTTGAATAATTTAACTGCTCACATTTTTTTTTTTTTTTTTTTTGAAGGCAAGTAATAAAAGCTTCATTCACCAAGAAATACCTTTGTGCTCTCCTCTCTTATTCTGCCATCAGCCGCACAGCAGCAGTGCATCCTGTGCCGGCAATAAAGGTCCTTATGATTTATGGGTTTTAAATATTTGAAAATATGTTGGCACATGTCTCTGCTGCATTTCATTGTGCCTGCCTTAATTGCCAGAAAGTGTATGGATAAAAATGTAAAAATTAAACTAAATCTGATTTGACGGTCTGCTACAGCCCTTATAACTATGACACCACCACTCAGTTAAATTGAAATGTAGCTGAAAAACAGGAACGACGCTGACATTCAGCCGTTTAGCAGCCACTTGGGGTGAATCCCGGCGTTAATTTTACACCCTGCATAGCCCACCAGTCGGCCAGAGAATGTGTTTACATCTTAGTGCGCGCTATCACGGTGCTGGCTGATCTGTCCTTGTTATAACATCCCGAGCCGGAGCTGCACCCCGCACAGTGCCACTGCCCTCCACGTCTCTCACTGTGCCAGCTCAACGAACAGGCACACACAGTCTGACCCACCATATGAGCAGGAGGAGAAGGGGGATCGTGTTACAGACTGTTATTAATAACCGCCTTCTCCTGTTTCTCTTTGTAAACTAATAGCTGACACGCTCTCACACTGTCTCGTTTTCCTCTGTACCCTCTGGTATCACTCTCTCTTTCTCTCTCTCTCTTTCCTTTTCCTTATGACATCTCTCTCTCTCTCTCTATCTCTGCTAAGATGAGGTCTTCCTAAATATACTCCAACATGCATGTGTACCAGCAGACTGCATGCATACATACACAGGCAGCAGAACATGACATACATGACAGTGTTGTGTCAGCCATTCCATAGAACAGCCGTCATGCACTTATCCACACACACACACACACACACACACATATATATGTATATATATATACATATATATTATCTCTCTCTCACTCTCTTTCCTCAATCAAACACGAGAAACTGTCATGTAGCTTGATAACTTATTGATGAGAAGCAAGGGAAGTGTCGTGTCACTCACAAGCTGCATCACAACAGGGATAATCTTGGAACAATATTGCCTGTGCACCTGTCAGTTTTGATCCTTTATAGTGATTGATTACTCTAATCTGCCAAGCCAGAGGGATCCTCATGCCTCCGACCAGACGGAAGCAAATATTGTTTTTTTTTTTCTGAGTTTTCAGCTTGATGAAGTGTACACATACAGCGGTATCCCATCGTGTAGGCAGAGGCAAGTCCATAAATTCTCTGTACTGTGTCATGACATCTCAGAGTGCTTATATCAACATCACTTGCCAATAATCAACAAATAGGATTGAATTCATTTAGGGTGATGTGCTCTTAAAATAATAATAATAATAATAAAATAGCAAGTAAACATAGTCATAGCCTACAGGTCATACAGCTTAGCAGCTGATTTGGCTTGTGTTATTCAACTGGAACCACAACTTTGTAGACATTGCGGATTTGCCAAATGGACAAAATATGACACCAACGCTGGACCAATGACATCATCCGCTGAGCGATGCAACCAATCAGTGCCGAGAGTAAAGCTAACTGTTGTTTTCAGCACTTTCCTCGGTTTGCCGCTCATATTTTTGACTTTGTCAGCCATTTCAGAGTCAGTGTTCAGTGGTAAACCTGTAGATTTCCAACTGTATGGGTTGACAAGGACCGGCTGAATGCACCAGTAATCACAGTAACAATAAGATACACCATTTTCGAGGAAGTCACAGTGTTTTTCTTGCCTTTTACTATAAAAACACAAGGAACACACATGATGGTAAGGTCTGATTTGGATGGGAGTCTGGGAACAAGTGTGCGCACCACTTAGACAAACCTCTCCATGTGTGTCTATACCTACAGACCACCTCAACATGTTGATACTGTTTGTGGATCCTATGGCAGCCATCTTGTCCACAGTGTTGTTCCACAGAGGCCTTATTTTTGGCGAGGGTCGGGTCTCTCCACAAAACTTAATATGGGAATGGAATCTCGGCGCCCTGCTTTCCTCCTGATCCATACCTTCAAATCTCCACGACACTAGCTGCACTCTCTTGCTCCCAACACCTTCCTTCCTTCACCACCCCTGATCCCCACTGTGCTCGAGCTCTTGCTCTTGCATTTGCTCCCTTGATCATGATCGCTGTCTCGTTTTGCTGCCACAGCTTCAAAACAGGTGGCTGTTTGACCTAAAGATAGCTCCTCCCATGTTACCAGCCATTTGCTATTTTTCTCATCCTCCCATCCCCCCTTACGTCCAGCCCCCCCTCCCTCTTACTGCCACTCCAACTTTTTCAGCAGCCCCTCTGGCTCAGGCGTGGCTCTCGGACAGTGTCGTGCCTCTTCGCATATCAACTCATGTCCTGAAAGGGCCACGCCCCCTCGCTCAGCCAGTGGCGTTGGCATACCCACGTGTAGTTCTTTTTTAAAAGGGAGGGCTTCGCTGTCCGACCTGCTCTTCTCTAGCCGGTGGGGACAGGAAGTGGACAACATCGAACTTTCTGTGTTGTATGTTTTTTCCCCTTCTACCCCACCGACCAGCAGTTCATCTGTGAAGGCTCTTTGAAGAGGCGGTGTTGCGACCACCAGGCAACGAAAAACCATGAAGTGGGGCTGGGTGCTTTTGGGTGTCTTCCTCTCCTTGGGGACCCTGTCCTGGGGGGAGAAGGGCTTGCAGATCCCCGAGTACGATGGCAAAGACCGCGTGCACGACCTCAATGCCAAGAACTACAAATCCATCATGAAGAAGTATGACGTGATGGTGATCTACTACCATAAAAATGCAGACGGGAACCGCCATGCCACGAAGCAGCTTCAGATTGAGGAGCTGGCCTTGGAGGTGGGTCTCCACCAAGCATGACAATGGATGGATCTGTGCCCCAGTTGGGGGAAGGGTCATAGTGGGACGAAAGGGAGGGACGGGATGGGTTTCAGATAGAGAACTTGGCTCCAGAGGGGGATTCTTGCATGCAGTCATGACTTTTGCAGTTATGGTTTAAACTGAGTGGAGTTACAGCTGTACAGCAGGTGAAGCCAAGGAGGAAAGCAAACAAAACAGGTGCAAAGTATTGGGTGAGGTCAAACTGAGGAAATCTTGGACCAGTCTATTGTGGCACCCTTCCAAGTATAACTGGATAGATACTGACGCTGTTGGGAGTCAGGATGAGGGGATGTGGGGATTAGAGGAAGAGGACAGAAGGAGGTACTGATGAAGGACTATAAGCCAGGAAGAAAATAAGGGGGGGTGTGAAATGCCTGGACAGATTAAATATTTCCCTGGTTGTCTGGTACTCGGTCTTATCTGTGATTGATTATACTTGTCTTGCCACACCGAAACCAGATACATTGCTGTGAAAGAACACAAACAACCCAGGGTATGAAACCAAACCCAAATTTTTGAGTTAATAATAACTGAGTGGAGATTCTGCTTTCATTGGAGGGGGAACATACACCATTTTTAAACATAACATAAAATCCAAATGGGATGTGGATCTTGATACTGCTGAGCATGTTTACCGGTTAATGGATAAGCATCAAGCTGTTTTGGCCACGATTATGCAAAAGGTCTGGTTGGTGAGCTTTGCAAATCACAGTCCACACAGACAGTGACTCAACAATATGTTCAAATATCATACAAAGAACTGCACCCACACCAAGCCACAGAGGCACTTCAGCTTTTCATTTTGGCTTCCCTGTACTACGGTCACATGCTGGCCTGGGTTGTATTGTCTGTTTCTACTTTACAAGCATCTTGCATCATATTATCAATCCAATCAGCTGAACTAGGAGAAGCAGTTAGAGAGACAGGCTTGTGGATAGAAAGTCACCAAATCAAAAGCCAGGGCTGAGTTGAAAATCATGGTTGAATGAATTTCATGAATTTTCTCCCTCAACAATGACTTTAATGGTGCCTTTGAGCAATACACTTGATCCTTAATTGCTCCAGTGGAGATACTTAGCTTCCCACAACAGAAAGAGGGCATGCATGGTCTGAAAACCATCACTAGATACATAATGTGAAAGCAACAACAACAACAAATGAACAGAAACAGTCCTTTTGATCAACCAAGCCACAATTGAACAGCTGGTCCCGACAGCCAGGCTGAACATTCACGAGAAGCCCACATCCTTTCTCTGCCTCTCAGAGCGGCAGTGTCCTCTTACTGAGGCCTTAATGCTGGCCCGCATAAGTCACCGCTGTAAATAGCCCAGGACAGCTCTGCATGCTTAGCGAGAGGCTAAAAGCCCTCCTGGGAGGGACAAAAGAGTTAAGGGGCTATATCTCAGCCCCACTACTGCTCCTGTGGCTCTGACAGCTCTCTCAGGCCTGCTCAGCAACACACTCCCCTCTGCTCTGTTGTGTTAGCACACACCCCGCCAAGTCCGAAATCATCATTTACCCGTCCAAGTCTCAGGAACTGATCGATTGTCCGTCAGCGTAGCCGAGCCGAGCGGGCCGAGAGATGCTGACTGGAGCAGGAGCCTCTGAACTATCACACAGTTGACTTCCTGCCAATCTTGACCTTTCAGCCAATCGGGAATAAGCTCTGGAGGTGCTCAGAGGGATGCTGAAAATAGCTGCTCATTACCACTCACGTAACAGGAAGTATGAATTATTAAATTGCAGGGCTGTGAGAAATGCCTTTGTTAAAGCCAGGACCATAGGTGTCCATGTGTGTCCGTGTGTGTGTGTGTGTGTGTGTGTGTGTGTGTGTGTGTGTGTGTGTGGTGGTGGTGGTGGTGGTGGTGGTAAAGGTGTTTAGGTAAAGAAATATATTCATTTTTTATGAATTCAGTAGACATTGGCATAGCTGATTTGTCTGTACCTTCACTTTAATATAATCAGGCCTTAGTTTGAGCTTGTATGATTGCATACCGATAATATTTTGCATTAGATGCTATATAGCTGATTTATGAATATTTTCCCTACACAAATATCCTGTTTTTTTTCCTTCCCACTGACAGGCAAAAGGCACACAGGAAAAGTAATTTAAAGTCTCGTTCCATCTTATGAAACCACATCTTCCCCTTTGATGCCTGAGCTATGAATAGAAACAGAATGAGTCACATTTAACAAATTAGACCACAGAATAGTACTCTAGGCGCTACTATAACCAGATCATGGAGTGATCAAGAGTCTTTGCTGTGTTTTTCACTCTTGAATTATTACACAGAGTTAGGATCAGTGCATGTTTTGCATCCTGCAGTAATGCCTAGTCATGTATAGCTCAGTAGGTAGAGCCCAGTACAATAATAACCATATCAGAGTTCCTATAGGGGCCTCTCTCTCTCTCTGTCTCTCTCTCTCTCTCTCTCTCTCAGACACACACACACACACACACACACTCACACAGGAAATGGAATATACAAGGTTAAATGTTCGGCATTGCATGAGCTCTGGTGGCATTTTTTTTTTTTTTTTTTTTAAATAGGTATGTAGCCATGCGGTCACATGTGGCTGCATCAAAACATGTGAATGCTTATGCTGAGTGTGATGTGCCAGTCATGATACTGAACTTGTTTAAGTGGCAGGTTGCAGTCAAGACAGTGGGAGACAGAAAGAGTGAAGAATGAGATATGGCCCTGGTATCTTGGAGTGTGTCTGTGTTTCCAGGTCCTGTGTTCGTTCAATGTTATTTTTTTTTTCAAAATGAAATGAAAACTGCTGTGTCCTCGAATCCCATGCTCCCTTAAGGAAAAAATAGTATTGTGTCCATACCTCTCGTGCGTCTAAAAAAAATACTTAATCTGGTAGTACATGTTCATTAAATAATCTGAAATAATAACCAAATAATCTGAAATGGTGTGTGCAATCCTGTACTCTTCCCCTGTTTACAACTATGTCCTTTTCTAATTTTTGGTAGTTTCTGCTAAATGTGTGTTTTATATTATTTTTGCCCAAATCACTTTACTCTTTTATTCTTTATTTCTATTCTTTCTTTCTTTATTTATTTATTGCACCCTTTGCCTTCCAGGGACGGGTGCTGCAAATTAGCATCTGCTGCAAACACTTGCATTGGATAGCTGTTTTCAGTTTGTGTATGTCCACTATATCAGTCCCTACGAAATAAATCATAAAAAATAAATACATAAATAATGGATGAACAGATTGTTATTCAACTTCAAACTTGTGTTATTCAGTGTCAGTAAACACCATTTCAGATATTACTTAGTGAACATGTACACTCACATTATACATTTTTCTTAATATACCAGCAGTATGGACATTGGTCTTGTCTTATGTTTTTGTTGAGTGAACATTGCACTGAGGGAACATTGGGTTATTTTGTGTTACGGTTTACATTGAGGGAACACAGGACCTTAGAAAGATACTGCAGAACCTCGGTAACACAGAGTGGACCCCTAAACTCATCCACAGAAATCTAACCCTGGTCACATGGACACACATGCCTACATGAGGGACACCATGTTATAGATAGCTAACAAACTCAGCATCTTCCACAAACTCAGCATTTTCTGCTCAGGAAGGTTCTGTGCTGGAAAGAGTGACCCCATCACACCTAAAATATGGCTCAAATGTCACCTCTGACCCCAACTAGAGTCATCTTCAGTCTGTCTCTGAAAATGAAAACTAGGAATGTCCTCACAGTGGTGGCAGTGCAGGAGGTTCAGCCCCAACATGGTGGCTATACTGTTGCCAGCTTGGGTGTGGTCACTATGTAATATATTTCAAAGGTGTGTGGGCTGAAGAGTATTATCAGTAAACAGAAAAATAAATATGACAGCTGGAACCAAAAAATAGTTCTTCAGGTCCTGTTCTAATGTGTTTGTTTCTGCTTTGTTTCATTCATGCACTTGACCACATGAATTTCCTCTTAATTCCGTTTTAATAAAGATTTTACCTTGACCTTGACTTGGTGCCACAGGAGAACCTTTTTCTGGTTCCACAAAAAGACATTTCAGACCACACTTCTTTACATGCTTCAAAAGTGCCTCAAAAGCCACCAAGAATATTTCTTTTAGGAACCAGTGATGAACAGCTCTTTCTCATTTCTAATGGAAAAAATGGAGATGCCAACATGGAACTAAAAATAGTGGTGTTTCATTGTGGTGCTAAAGCAAAACCATCTCTGATTCCTCAGAGAATCTTTCAGACCACGGGTCTTCAAAATAGTTCTCGATTTATGAACTTAAACCAAAAAAGGTTCTCTAAAGAACCCTTTTCAAAGTACTTCTTGTAGGACCCAACTGGTTCAAATGAGGAACCATCCACAAAAGACCCATCAAAAAACATCTTTCATGAACCAGAAAATTGTTCTTCAAAAGACTTAAACAAACAAACAAGGAATTCTTTTCGAAGTAGTTCTTAGAGGAACAATGAATAACAATCCAGGAAAGAAAGAATCCAGGCAAGAAAGTTGATCTAAAACGGTCTTTTAAGAACTGTTTTATAACCATTATTTTCTGTGTGCACCATTTACCCATGACTACATAACAGCCTTAGATAACCGGAGCTGGCTCGGCCTGGTCAGATGAGCTGTGAAGTCCATGTCGTTTTGTATGTAAGCTATCAAAATGAAGTGACTGTCGGTTTACATAAAATCTGTATTTTGGTGCTTTGTGTGGGTGTGTGTTGGTGTGTAGAAGAGACAGAGAAAGGAACGAGTTAGAGAGCAAGAACAACAGGTAGAGAGATTGAAGTTGAGTGAAAAGGACAAGAGGTGAGCCAGCAAACATGATTAAGTCGATCGCTCCGGGACCGGTTTCTCTCCTTGTTGCCGATTCTTACATTCTTAAATAAAGGAGAGAACAGTTGAAGTCGTTTTTCTTTGTGCTTTAATACACTGACAATGTTGCAAGTGTAGGCTAATTAAAAAAATATGGGGAAAATCTCCTTTCTCTCCTCGTTACATATCATTAGATGTCAGTTGGCTTGGTTAAATTGTGAATGGTTAGGGCTGTTGCCAGGCAGAAATCAAGGCCCTCCTGTCTCCTTATTAGGTCATTAGATACAAGGTGGTGTGTGTAATGGCTTTAAACAAACACTAATGCAAGACCCTCAGTTTGCCAAACACAGACATAAGCAGATTTAAAATGGTTAACCATGAATAAATAATTTCCTTCACACTACTAACTGCCAAAAAAGCATTTGTTTATTGTGGTTAGTAGTGAGCCCAGCTGATCCTCCAAGCTCAAACTAACTGTACTAGTCTGAATAAGCAGCTAGCAGGCCTGCTGACCCTCTGTGAAGAGACAATCTGATTCCCAGCTCCATTTGGTCATTTATCGCACTCCTACTTTGCCAGTAATGTCCGTCCATTAACTAGCACTCAAATTGACTCTGAGAAATTCTGAGATAATTAAAACTCAGATCTGTGTGAGTGCTACTGAGTGAGTAGTGTACTCAACTGGATGATACTATGAGTGTGGCTGTAATAAAGATGCTGTACGTGCTGGATGCTGAAGCTGCAAATGATGAATCGCCGGGATGAAAATATCCCCACATCAGTCCACTCCAGCTCGTGCATCAAAGTGCATCACAGTCTACAGGACTGATTTTTAAAAAATACTGTATGATTAATAGCTCATGAGCAGAATTTGTTTTCAGTGGATAAATGAGTGATATTCACCTGTAACACTGACTGATAACTTCTTAAATAGATGACATTTGAAAGGTTGAAATGTTTACATGAAGTATTTAGTCTTCACTGAAGTAAGTTGGTCTGGTGTTTCCACATTCGGCAAAGGTGCAGTTCTTACTAACCATTATTTATCGTCACGTCATTTATTATTACTTCATTATTCATGAAAGACTTTTTTCCAAGGTGCCAAAGTACTTTACATTTTTTTCCCTTTTTTTCTGACTTTTGGTAGTATATAATTTTAACCCTAACCAACACCACAATCTATCGTAAAATATCAGCACCCTCCCTTCATTTTGGCCATGCAATTTAGCAATCAGTGTGGGATAATAATATAATTGTGATGATTTTGACATTGCTTTATTTCTGGTGTGTATGCATTTTCATCCTCCTCCCCTAATCTCTCTCTCTCTCTCCCCTAAGCAGTGTCCCATTCAGCCAACGAGGTTTGAACTCTGACCTTTGGCTTACTGTAAATGCCCATACGCATCAATCACTGCACTCCACACATCTCAGATTGCAGTGTTCTCTTACTCACCACCTTCATGACCAACATGCCACCCTCTCCCCCTGTTCCCACATATCCCGCTGTAGTACTCTATATAGCCTACTGTTGTGGTATTTAAATAAACGAACTGATAGCAGCAGCCACGCCTTAGCCGCCCCTTCCATGATGTCATTCTTTCCTACTCACAGCTCCCGCAGACAGCTTAGATGAAAATGCTCCAGTGCTGCAGCTGCGGCTGCTTGTGGCTCAGTTAATATCATAAATTCATGCATGCGCTTCAGTGGGTGGCGTTATGTTAAAGGACCATGCTGGTTGTATTTTGACTTCTCAACAGCAGTTGTGTTTGCATCTGTCCGTCACCACTATTGGTTGCATAAGTGTGCACAGAATAGGCTTTGGTATCATAGCTGTCGAGGCTGACTTTCCACAGTTCATTACCATTCATGTCTAAATTTGGAGCAGGTAAATTCTGTTTGGCTTTTTTCAGCTTTGTTCTGAGTGGTTGTGATTGACAACTTGGAGGGCAAAACCCAAGAATAGCAGAGGTCAATGATGGTCCCCCTCCAATCAAAAATATGTTTTTCTGAGTATTTCTTTCCTCCCTTGACTGTACTGACTGTATCTGTGCAAAGTGTGTTGCTAGAGTAGGTGTTTTCACAATCCTCTACTTAGGGTAGAGGTGTGTGTGCACACCCTAAAAGCACAAATCTGACAGCCAATCCCATGAACTGACAGGTTGGTGCTTTGCATATCGTTAGTACCAGGCCTGTTGGTCGCTGTTGGTGTATTCAGAGCTTTCCAACTCTGGTGTTTTATCATCCAAAAAACAAGACCAACATGAAATAGCTGCCTCAAATGAACAATATTAGTGATATCAAGAGATTTGCTGGGGAAAAAAAAAAGTTTTCATGATTAGATTATCAAATAACACAATTTTTCATGACTATCGCAGGACAGGACTTCCTAGTTCTGTGAACAGAGCTCTGGTTACGATTCTATGTGCAAGCAGACGGGAGGGTGGGTGGAGATGATTTGCATATTCATAGAGTTGTGCATATTTAATGAGGGCAAGATTTAGTTTGATTTAGATTCAGTCGTTTTAAGGAAGTAAGGGATGTTTTTGCATTAGTAAAACTTATGTAATATTGATGATTGATGCTTAGGGGCTTAGTAAACGGCTGGAAGGGGACTTTAAAGTTGCACCACCAAAGAAACACAGTCGTTACATGTCAACTAGAAACAGAGGGAGCGCTTGTTTATCACTTAGATTCATTTTATGTGAAAATGCCCTTGTCCTTTATGGTGTTCTGAGAATAAATATAGTTTAGTTGACGGGGTATTTACTGAAAGTATTCTGTCTAAACAGGCAGAACAGCTACATTGCTGGACCCTGACTGGCTGAGATCAGCAGCTCCTCTGATTCAAATGTTGAGTGGACATTTTCCAGTTGAAATGCAGCAGACTGGCCTCACTGGAGAGACTGGAGGTGTATTTGTGCTTGTGCTGAAGCTAGATCTTTGTGGGCTATCACTTTGGTGATATTTTCCACGTGCCAAATGTGAATAGTGTGCAAGTAAAACATATATATTATTTAAATTTCTCTCATGGCAAATTCACAGATTCTGCAGTGTACTGTAGTCAATATCTGATGTATTACGAAGGGAACCATTAATTCATATTTGTGAGGGAAAAAAAACTGCAGGAACAGCTTCAATTTAACTATTAGCCATAATAGAATAAGCTGTGTTTCATGAATCACCAATGCTAGAGGTGACCCTTTGTAAGGACAGCCAGGATCCAGTCTGTGAGAGGAATAATAGAAAAAATAAAAGTGGTAGGAGGCATTTTTTCCCCTATTTATTAAGCAAAAGTGGCTCATGATTGAGATAGGTGAGTCAGGTGTGCACAAGGCAATGCAGCACATGGCATTATGGATTCATTTATAATGCGGTGATCACACTCAGTGATTGCATTATTTCTGCATTATCTTAATCTCCCTCCATACACAGAGAGATCTGGGGAGAGGGCCGACTGTCGCTGTGGCAACCACTAACCAAGCCGATTCTTCAAGTCCTCTTTTCAGCAGTAGAATTCATTTTATGACCGGGCTCTGTATTGAATGGCATGAAAAGACAGAGAAAGACAGAGAGAAAAAGAGAGGATTACTCATGCTGTAGCCCGGAGTTGATCGTGCAATCGATTTTGATGCATCATAGTTTGCTGAGTCACCTTGTTTTCCCCCAAATTACCTCATGGTTTTGCAGTCCTCTGGCATGAAGGACACCTGAACGTCCGAGCGTAGCCCCTCATCGATCGTCGTGTGTACAGTCCAGCATCACAAGAGCTATGGACGGCATGTGTGAACACAGCTGCATATGAAGAGTTTAACTCCAAAAATGAGATACTGAGCTTTTGCATTAGTCAGTGAAGCAGTCTTCATAATCTGACAGCCCAGACTCCTGATGACCCAAGTCCTGCTTTTATCTGCACACAGGAGACTGGTTGACCCACACTCTTAGGAAATAAAGCTCATAATTGTACCTTTAGGGGTACAACAGCTAAAACAATTAGCCTACGCTAGAATAAGTTCAATAAAATGGATAAAGTTGGGTATGGATGTGGATGTTGGATATGGATAAAGTTCAATAAAATGGATTTGTAGTTGAAACGTTGCAGCAGTACAGCTGAAAATATGGAGAAAGAAGTGAAAAAGAAGCAAAAACACAGCCATCAGGCTTTTTTCTACTTATTTTTTGCACTAGTCAGGAGGTAGTTGGCTGAAAAAATGTTTTCAAAGGGGGTACATAACTGAAAAATGTTTGAGAAGCACTGCTCTAAGGTGCAGCTTGTGTACTCTTGACATTGGGATCTTATTGTGGTTTGTACTTTATAGAGTCCAGCTTTGTTCCTATATTGCAGTGGTTCTCAACTTTTTTTCAATAATGTACCCCCTTTGAAATAGTTTTTCAGCCAAGTACCCCCTGGCCAGTGGAAACAAAAATAAAGAAAAACAAGAAGAGAGAGAGAAAAAAAAATCCAAATAGAGGTAAACTACAACAACCCGATGATATTTTGTCTCTGTTTTTTCTTCTTTTTCTCTTTGTTTTCAGCTCCATCGCTGCTACGTTTCAACCACAAATCCATTGTCCTGATCCATTTTCTACATTTTTATTGAACGTATTACAACACAGGCTAATTATTTTAGGTGTTATGCATGAGAGACACTTCTTTAAAAAAAGTCTCACGTACCCTTTTGAGAACACCTACTCTGTTATCACCACAATATTGACTGGATAATTGTATTACCTTACCCTATTTTTCATATCCACATGAAAGCTGATTTCATTTCAAGGCTACTCAACCATAGCCTACAAGTTAAAATCTACCTTTAATTAATGTTTGACCTAATTTATTTATTTATTTAGGTGTTTATTTATATTTTCATTTATTAATTCATTGTATTTAGCCTGGCAAATGCTGTCTCCTCATATTGAACTATAACATTTAGAGGAAACAATATTATATGTACATTTTACTGCCACGGAATGGATCTGTACCTTTTTGGGTCTGAAAAAAAAAGTTCTCATAATTACCTTGAGGTGCAATAATTAGCCCTAAGGGGTCCTTTAGGGCTAATTATTGCACCTCAATAATTGAGATAGGTGTGTCAGGTGTCCCCAAAGGTAGATTGTACCTTTGGGGATCAGAAATGGATATGGTTATGGTTTTCATATGTGTTTGCTCACCTTGAGGTTTCCTTGAGGCTCACAGGTGGTTTCATTTGAGGAGCGCAGCCTCTTCTGACAGATCCAGCTATACACCCACTGGTCACAATAACTGATTCAAACTCTTTCGAAAAAGACGGAATGAAGGCTTTGCAACATGGCGAGACCTTTATTGACAAAACAGCCTCAAGGCTTTGAGGACAGAATTGCTTCAAACTGACTCATTCAGATCTTGTTTTTCTTTTTCTTTACTAAAACGAATATGGTCACATGAAGCCCTGAATGTGGTTACAGTGAAACAGCATTTAGAGCTCCTCCAGCTCCCTAAAATTCAATGTATTTCCTGTTCAGGGTTGGGGTCGGGAATAATCTGGCGAGAAGAATTAGGGAGAGAAAGGCAGTTTTAGTTGAAGGCAGAGGTGTGATTACTCAAATGTTTCTTTTTTTTATTGGATGAAATTTTTGTTCACTGTACTGGTTCAGCACATAGACGTTCAGCATGATGTCACCACTGAAGAAGCATTATTTTCAAGGATGTAAAGAATATTCCGGTTTTGGAAAATAAGCAAACAAGTTGAAAAAGTCGCTTGTTGCTTTAAGGTTTGAAGAATCAGCTCACAGGACTGTGTAGCTAAAGCTCAGGCTTTAAGACTGAATGTTAACCTTCGCAATCCATCAGTGCGTTCATTAACAGAAACAAGGACCAGTTTTTGGATATTCAAGTATTGGATTAGACACATTTTTCCCAAATCAGTGCAGATCTGTCCTAAAGTAAGACATTAAAGACCTCATGAAGTGGCACTCTGACTTCCCTGATTTGATGTATTTCCTGTTATAACAGGATGGGACATGACATGGGTCATTTAAAAGTGCCAATTTTTTACAATTATATTTGTCAGAATTTACATTTACACCTACTGGTGCATCATGAGGTCACTATTAGAGATTAGTTGTCCAGATATTAAAAGTAATTGGAGTTCATTTTCTGTTTTCTATACGAAATTAATTGTCATGTCTTGTCTTTCATCCGTCCATTTCTCCATTTTCAAAACGTCCTCCGCAGCTTCTTGTCACTTTAATATATTGCACATCCACTTTGAAAATATACTGTCTCACATGCAAAAAAAAAGAAGAAAAAAAAAGAAAAAATAACTAGTCAATCACAAATAGAAGTCCCAGATGTTTTCTCTCAAGCTTTAAAACGTTACAGAGAAATGTCAGTAAAAGTTTCACAAGCGTAACAACTTTTTGAGTTTTAGGCCGGTGATCAGTTTATCTTTTGGTGCTATAAATACATATATATATTTGATGGTATTTTATTTTGGAAGGAATCTCATGTATTGCTGTCTTTCTGTCACAGAGAGCTCTAACCTGCTGCCAGGTCCTTAAAGGACTTCTCCTCCGTTAAGTGGCTTTGCTGAGCAGCAGGCCGGAAGAGGAGCAGGTCAGCGGCTTAGTCGATCTCTGGGGCTCACAGGGAATCCACTGGGAGGACAAGTCAGAGCAGACAGAGGTGCTGTGTCACCTCGTCAGGATGGCAGTCAGCTTAATTTAGGTTATTTATAGATAATGCACACAATGCACATACTTTTTTGCAGTTAGGATTAATGCACAAAGCCGGATTAGTGCACATATTTCTACATAATGCTCATAATGCACATATTTGTATCTTTCTTTTTCTATTTTTTTTTTTATAATTTCACTTATGCTTCTATAAATTCTCCTCTTGAGATTAATTAGCCTGATGTCCCCTTGGGTGTCACTAAAGTGTTTCTGATTCTGATTCTGTGATAATTTATGTTGCATTTGTCTTGTGAAAAACCTAAAAGAAGAAATTCAGATGATTTTCCTGATTCGGGCAGGGCCTATATTTGTCACTGAAAAATCTATTTTTTTCTGTCTCACATCAAAAACTGCTAAGTCAGGAGTAAAAAACAAACAAACAAACAAAAAATAACATAATTCATATTCTGAATGCAAAAGAAATTAGACCACACCTTAATTAGCATTCTGATGGTAAAAATACATTTAGCCATGGCCCTGGGTAAAATCCTGCTGATGGGAAATAAGGAAGAGAAGAGAATTTCTGCTGAAGGAAAAATACAGTTTAAATATGATGATTAATCATCAGTTCATTTTTGGAGTTACCTCATTTAATTTCTTAGTGCAGTATATTCACTTACAGTACCGGTCAAAAGTCTGGACACACCCTCTCATTCAGTGTTTTTTCTTTATTTTTATTATTAAAACATATTCACTTTTTGGTTTTCTACATAATACCATATGTGTTCTCTCATATTTTGATGTCTCCAGTATTACTCTGCAGTACAATGTAGAATATAGGAAAATTAAAGAAAAAACATTGAATGTTTCCAAACTTTTGACTGGTACTGTATTTATTTACCTTTCGGTTTCTGTGAGCATTTGTTAAAAATGCATTTTTAGCATACATATTTTATTTATTCCCTAATAAGTCAGGTTTTGTCTGCCATGCAGTGCACAGGGCTCCCCCCTTTCAATTAGCATTAGTCAACAGCAGCTCAGCAGAGGGGGTGTTTGTCAACGGCGAACAAAATGAGCCAGTGCTGCATTTCCCGGTGGACACAAAGTGTAATTCCTCTAAATGGGGGTCAGTATCAACTTGTGCGCGTCCTTCCAAGCATGTCCATCGCATGCAGTGCCCAGCGAGCCTGCCAGGCGGCCAGATCCTATTATTGACGGTGATTCTGTGTGACAGACACCGACACCCTGCAGCCGGAACGTAAGCGGGATCTCATTACCTCTCAGTTATCCTGGACCAGACAAGGCCAACAGGCCAGCAGCGTCCCCATGGCCCTCTTAACCTTATGAACTCCAGAAGAGGCGCTGCTGCTCGAATATTAGCGGCTTTGCTTCTTCCAGGATAAACTTTGACTCTGTCCCAGTGTCTTTAAAGAGCTCCCTTCCCTCCTTGGCAGCGGACATCAGGGAATCCTGCTCATGGGAAAACAGTAAAGATTTCACAACATATAATCAAAATTAACTGATTTTCAGCCTAGAATTTTGGTTAAAACTTCACACTAACCACCAATAATAAATGGTACATTGACAGTTAATTAAACTTTACTTAATTGTTATTTACAATGAACAAACACTGAACTGATAATGAATAATGTTTACTTATTATATAGACTTATAAACTTATTTAAACTACTTACTTACTGAACAGTTTATTGCACACATTCTAACACTGCATATACTATATTAAGTAGTTGTTAATAATAACCTAATGATTTGTAAACCTTTAATAAATCACTTATAAAACATCTACAAACTTTACATAGACATATAGAGCAGATATTTTCTAATAATTTGTCAATGGGTAATCAGTAAACCATCTCTAAACAGTATTTGGATGGCTATTATAAAGTCTGCAGCTGATGGTAATATTGGTAAGTAGTTAATAAATGATGTGTAGTGCATCTTTACAAGTTATTTAAATGGCCATTAGAAGGTTTAATATTTTTAATTAAGCTGTTGAAGCTGTCAGTGTCTGAAGGTCTGTGTCATGTTGAACCTCAGACTTGCTGCTTGCAGATTTATTCATTAACTAATTATTATAAGCAGTAGTTGCAGCTTTATGATAGCCAAAGATTAGCAGAAACCTATATACATTTTGTGGATATTAGTGCAATATCCCTGTGTATATACTGTATGGTGTATATAGGAAGACTTTTATTTTTAACACATGCTCAGTTTCCTATCTCTGTATTAATTAATTGTTGTAATACTTGTAGGATAGATGCACATATTGAGATTAATTAATTGTTGTAATACTTGTAGGATAGATGCACATATTGAGACTTAATGCACATCATTTTGCACATACCTTCGATACAACTTTTACATACAACGCACATACTTTGTGAAAAATTTTATTTTGCATTTCTTTCTATTTTCTCATTGTTTAATTCTTCTCTTGAGAATTGAGCATCTGCAACTGACCCAATTTCGCTTTCGGGGATCAATAAATACAGTACTTATGATTCTGATTACGCTAAACATGCAGAATCATGGTCCTTTCAATAGGTTTGTGTACAGCTTCCACTGGAAAAGATTTCTCTCGTCAACACTTTTTCTCAGTGCTGCCATCGATATATTTCTCTCAGTTGAGCGTCATCGCTGTCAGTCAGCACTTCCATCGTTTCCCAGTCAAGTGATTCTGCTGTCAATACTTAGGTTTCTCCCCAGTCAAGTGGCACTGCTGTCAGGTTCATTATGTCTTGATGAATTTCCCCCTGCCTTGCTCGCACGGCCGCATCTCCGGCCTCCATTTCCCAGACTATCCTAGTGTGAAAGCGGGACTCAGTTGAGAGCTAATTTGGCAGATTAAATGTGGCAGGAGTTACGTTTAGATTAAGTGTCCCGGTGTATAATGCTCTGCTGGCATCTCATCAGTGTTGAGGGGTGGACGTGCTTGTTTGCAGCCGGCTGGATCATTTCGTCCCATGAAGGGCCCACCTGTTGTTTGTATAGAAGGCTATTAATAATAGAAGTCTATGCCTATTGATTTCCTGCATCCTCAGCTGTTGTGGAAGCTATATTTTGCCATCTGATGCACTCTCACAATGTGGATCACTTTGCGAATTAAGCGATGCATTATCAGATAGCCGTGCCATAAAGTGATAACGGTGGATTTTGATGCTTCCTGCGCTGCGAAGGGAGGAATCCAGCAATCAATACACAACTCTTACCCGCTTCTTTCTTCCTGCTCTATGCCTCTATATCTCTCTCCGTCTCTCTGTCTGCCTCTCATAATGCATAGCATCACTCAAAATCATGACTGTGTGCTTGTGTGTGGAATAAAATATATGATCTCAGGAGGACACGCTGTGCAATATGATGCTTGGATATATATTTTGCCGGTGCATGGAGAGGTGCTTTGTGCAGAGACAATATGATGAAGTGCAAGTCTCAAATCATCTCGCCGCACAAAACCTCTTCAGTGGCCGCTCATGGATTCACTTTCATCATGCCAGGCCCCTCTCCAGAGCAAATGAAAGAAGTCCTCCACAAGATGGGCTTGTCAGTCTAATCATAATGGGAATAAGTCAGTCTTTGAAAAACAAGCAGGTTGTAAAAGTTCAAATGCAAACCCCGCCATACAGCAACGCAGTGATAAAGCTACACAGTTTAGTTTGGTAAAAAAACAAAAAACAAAAGCTTTATCAACACCAGTGTCTCCATTAAGAGGAAAGCAAATTTAAACCGACTCTAGGCTTTGTTTTATTGAAAAATAAATTCTTCTAATCAGCCTAAATCACACAGATCTGTCCTCTTTGCCCCGATGAAATTCTGATGTAGATACTTCTTGGCCTACAGGAAGTGATGCATCAAGACCTAAAAACAAAATTCAAACAGCAGTTAACGAGGTTCTGTCTACTCACCAATGTTAGATCTTTCGCATCTTTTGTCCCTTTGGTGTTTTACTGGTAAGCATAAGCGAGCGGTGTGCAGTTTACTAGCACCATGTTGTGCAATTTGTGGGCACTGATGCTCAAATTTTCCAAACCTTTCTGTTCCCTATTGCTGCCATTTGGAATCCAGCTTATCCAGACAAGATGTTGGACACCATTTTCACCTCTGTACGTCCACTCGTTTGGTTCCTGTGAGTAGCATTTCATTTTAGCTTAGCATAAAGACTTGAAATCTATGGGAGTCATTAGCCTAGCTCCGTCAAAGTGAAAAAAACAACAACCTTGCAGCAACTCGACATTTAGCTGCATGGGTCAAAAATACACAAATAGCCCATTCTATGGTGTTACCTCACTGCTGAGTAGTTCCAGTGTGGATTCAGTGTGGTTTTATTTGCATATCATTTACCTTGTTTTCAGTCCCTTCAAACTCCCGAAAGTTACGATTAAAATGTAACTTCAGTGACATTAGCTCATTGCAGGAGCAGATAATAGCAAAGCAAAGCAAGGTATGGATACAAATATATGAATTTACTGCATATACAGCATGAAAGACAGAGTAGAACATTTTGAGAAAGAGAAAATGAAAGTGGCTTTCTATTTTAAGATAATCATCATTCATTGCATACGCCGGTTGTGAAATAAAATGGAGTGATGTAGCGCTGTTATCCCTCATGGTTTTTAACCCAAGGGGAGCCAGCGTCAGCACCGGGGTAGGCAGTGGGACGGGTGGAGGTGCAGGGGGAGGTGGCAGGGGTAAATTTAGCCCGACAGACACAGCATGTGGGCCACGCACCATGGGGACTATTTTGGCCGGTCGCTGGGAGCTGCTGACAGGTTCGTCCTGAGCCCAAGACTCCGTGGATACAGAAGCTTCAACCTCAACTAAAGCTGAAGAAATCTGAAGAAACACTTTCATTTTCAGTGGAAATACAACATAAGCAATATCCTGCATATATTCATACATATTGATTTATTTTTCCACTGTATTCTCAAACTTTTCATCCATTTTAATTGCGCACACGTTCTATTTTTGTTCTCCATTAACCCCTTGAATCCAGTTTTCCCTTAAAATTTCCCCTGAAGTGGCATCAACATTACAATGGCCCATACATATTGTGAATCTGCTGGTTGCAATGCTTCACTGAAAGGACACCACGCTTACACTGAGTGAAATATTCAAACTCAAGATGCCATTGTTTTATGGCTGCAGCATTGCATCAAAGAGAAAATATCTGGATGTCTTGCGAATCATTTTCTACACATTTCCCTGTAATTCAGCAGGACATATTTGGGATCTTTGGAAACCTTGGGATCTCCACTGGAATTTAAAATGAAGTTATTTTGGTTTAAATAAAGTTCGGCCATGCAGCAATGACAAACCCACCTGTGGGAGTCGCAGAGTTTTGAAGTGATTAAAAAAATTGGTTGTAATGTTCCTTTAGAATTGGAGTATTTTCTTGGGATGTGTCTTTATCCTATGGCTGTGACGAAACGTGATTATAGTGAAGATCTGAGTCACACATCCCCTTCCTGTAAAAGCAGCAGTTTGAAGATACCACTCGGTTCAATCAGCACCTGTTTTCCACCAATACACACTTTTTTTGTTTATTTATTGTTTTTTTTTTTTTTTTTTTTATTGCAGAAATCATCTAATTCTTGACAAATAAACTCTTGCCCTTTTTGCTCAGTTTGTTTGAAATGATTGTGCCTCCCTCTGGAGTGAATAAACTAGTGTAAATGATTGCGGCTGCATGACAAAGCATTGCTTTTCAGTCTTTTTTTTTTTTTACAGTCTGGTCAAAGAAACCTTTTTACTGCAGCAGATTTTCGGGGAATTTAATTGATACAGTGGCATCAATACCCTAATATCCATCCATAACCACACAAGTAATTTGAGGATCTTCAAGTAAAATCTTCATCAATTCCCAGATTTTTCTAGCAGATGGATAAAAACAAAACAACATACAGCACTGTGTTTCTGCACTGCACCTCCCAGAAATCACCTGTCAATCAAACACTGTGGGCGGGACTTGTATTTTCTGTTGATGGAGTTTCAGATTCTCTAGGTGGCGCTCTTTTCTTTGCGCCTTTCACTTTCACTGTTTGTTTCTTTCTGTGTCTATTTTGGAAACTTAACACCACGAAATTACATGCAATGAAGTGATAAAAAAAAATTGGAATTAGATTTCTAGCTTGTAGGGTTTCCCTGATAAACCCTGCACTATAGAACAGCCAGGCACTGACCTTTTCAGTAACAGGCTGCTGATATTGATTGATTGATTGATCGATTTGCTCTCTTCAACCAGTTAAGATTTGTACGGTTGAGAATGAAGGTCATAAAGTTTGATTCCGTCAATATCCGTAATCAAATAGCATTTAATTACAATTTGAATATTACTCTGCCTTTGAGCCAATTTGTAATAGTGACAAAACTGATGTGTACATAGATTTATATGAACGTGGAAGAGATGATCAATTTAAAGTTCATGAGGATCAAACTGTATATTCCCAGGTGACAGTAAGGTGTCAGGCTGGCCGTGCGCTGCATTGCGTTGACAGTTTTAGAGGCTTGGCGACATGTGGGGGGTTGCCGTGTGTTATATCACAGCGTGTACACTTTCATTCTGTACAACATCATTTATGAATGACTTGCTCTCTCTTTTTCTTCTCCTTCCATACCACGTGCGTACATTTTTTCCTATTTTTTGCCTCAGTGTTCTTTGCTTTTGCCTCCCGCCTCCCTTGTCTGCGCAGAGGGATGTGTTCGTATCACTTATTCATGGGAGGAAAATGTCAAGGAAATGCAGGGGATCGCGATGAAGCGCCTCATGAAATTTTCAGGTGTGAGTCTTGTGACGTTGAAATCCTCGTCGCGGCGAGCGGTGGGCATGAATAGGAGGAAGTGCTGAAAGGATGGTGTTAATGATTGCCTACTTTAAGTGGGTTTATCACTTCCTGCCTCTCAACACTGGATTCTCATTAACATTGTCAAGAGTAGTTACATACACTGTGTAAAATCACACTGGCTCCACTTTATTTGGACTGTTCAACTTTGAATCAGCTTTGCCTCAGTTGAGTTTCACAGCACTGACTTCATATCAACCTGTCCAATGTAAACACTCATCTTACCAACTTTACATCACTTGTTAGGTTACACCATGTACCGCCATATGTCAACCCCAATTTCCAAAGTACCACCCATGTAGGTTGTTAATAGTTCATGCCACGTCAATCATGTCACGTGGCTAAGCACAGGCAAATTCTGTTTCCAAAGTATAGTAAGCAAATAATTTGTAAGCAAATAATAGTAAGCAAATAATTTGTACACCATTGTAATGTGATGTGTATATGTAATAGCTGATGTTTGTAATACAAATCAAATGAAATGACATTTTTTTTGGTTGTAAGTTAAGGACTTGGATCATTTGGAGCCCAGTTGTTAGGTCTTTGAGCAAGGCTCTTGCATGCACATCACCTGGTGGAGGCTTGTACCACAATTTGGGAATCATTGCTTTAAACCATGTATAACAGCAGTCATTATGAGGTTAGTAGGTATGAAGGGCCTGAAGTGAGGGTGTTTTGGGGTACGCTGATCCCTGCAGCAACTCCCCTATCACGCCAGTGCTCAAAAATCAGTGAAGGGTATTTTGAAACCCAGGTTATGTTATTTTTTGATGTTTTTAATATATTTGAGAAAGAATTGTCTCAGGCCGTTCACACAAAGAGATTGGCCCAATCTGATCTTACAATCTCCCCAGGCAGTTTTTTTTTTTTCAATTCTGATTTTGTGACTTATCTACTGCAAGAATCAGTTAACGTAAAACCATGTGGCGGTTCCATCCGTGGAACATATAGCTGTGGTGTTTATTACGGGATGCATTTTGTGAATATTGTTAGTTAGAGTTGGGCTTGGGTTAGATACTGAGTTGACTGCAGTGCATTGGTCATTCCACTTTTGAAAATTTTCAGCTATAAATCCATTCTAACTGGAACAAATATTCCTGAGACGTTGTGTGATCTCTACTGGGTTTAGCTATACAAACATTTCTCGGAGGCAGAGCTGCTCTTTAGGGACATGTAACCTTTTTGGTCTAGCTAACCTAGATGTTACTATGACTAGATGATGACTAGATGACTAAATGGTAATATGACTAGACTGAATTTTTTTTCCCACTTGGGTAGAAATGCTTCTTTAGCTCATCTTGGTGTAACTCAAACATTATTTCTGCCTCCAAGAAGTGCCTGCAGAACAAAAACTCCAAAACAGAGTGGTATGAATGTCACCTTTTCAATTTGTAGATAGCCCTTGTTGAGATGAAAGCATTGCTGTGAATGTGGAAATATTTCATCTGGCTGCTGTGGCACATCTCCCATCAAGTCAGCACAAAAAAAAAAACCCTGGTCTAAAAATAGATTTGGTTGTGATTTGAAGAGTCTGCTGTGACAAACAAAAAACTCCAGCTTTCCAAAATCGATAAATGCAGCAGCAGGATACTGAGTTTGCTTGCTTTGGCTTTGTGATGTGCCATGTTTCCAATATGGTTTAATATTGTCCAAATGTGTCATTCACAGATGGTCGCAGACACCTCTGCTCTCACAATCCGTCGTAGTGACTCAGTTGTGAGTCTGTAGGACTTTCTAAAACCACGTCATGAAATCCATCTTATTCCCCATTAGATAACGCTGTAATTCTGAACATGATTTCTGAAGAAACGAGGCACGGCTGTGTTTTTTTAGACTGAGGGCCAGAAGCTGTTACGCTGGCTGGTGGCGGCTCGTAAGCGTGTGTTTTATATGCTGTTGTATCTGAATCTTTCATGACCACCCCGACGCAGTGTTATGTAACAGCTTAGTGGAGACCCTCCTGATGTGTTACAGCAGCCATTACTAATTTACTGTCTAGCTGCAGGGTGCAGGGTGGGGCGGGGGTGTAGGGGATGGGCTGGGGCATTGAACCCGGGGCTTCTTGTTTTGCATGGATCCTGGGAGGCTTGCTTGCATCAAAATGGGAAATCTTTGAAAACCTACTCATGTTCCTCCGAGGTGCTGTGATGCAATCTATAGAGTCAGCACATTTGTTGGGTGGCACGTTAAGGGTCTGAAGAAGTTGGATGACAATGCCTTTTTCTTTTTTCTCTGGTGCCTCTACATCTTTGCCTAAAGGCTGTGAGTCAACATGTTAAAACTACCTGTTATTGCATGGTTGCACTCTGGTTTATCAGCGTGAATAGAGCCGTGTGTGGACATTTACATATGTGTGCACGTATGCAAACATGCACACACACACTTCTTATTTCTTACTTCTATACTTACAAATGATTAGATGTTGCAGACAGACTCTGATGCCGCTGTTAAGACATAAAAACAAAGCTAAAAGCATAAGAGTGAAATCATCACTTAAGTTGTTGTCTTAGAATCTACTTTACAGTATGTGTGTGTGTGTGTGTGTGTGTGTGTGTGTGTGTGTGTGTGTGTGTGTATGTGTGTGTGTGTGTTTGTGTGTACCCGAGCATGCACATCCCATGAGTTCTCTCTGAGAGTGACTTACATCAGGAGGTGACGCATACACACAGATGTGTGACTCATCAAGCTCTTACTTAGGATACACTTAAGGAGACAAAAAAAAAAAAAAAAAAAAAAAAGCAGTCATAGATTTAGACCCAAGACAGAGCAGTGAATGTTCTTTTTAACGAGAACGATGTATTTATTCAGCCTTTCTGAACTGTGGAAGGATGGATAAAACATAGGGGGATGGATGGATGGATGGATGGATGGATAGATGGATGGATAGATAGATGCAGATCTTCCTCATCTCCTCTGGAATGTGGTTGTAGATGGATCCACTGGCTCTGACACAGACTGAAATATTTCCAGGGGTTCAGATTCGTAATTCCACCTAATTCACACTTAAACAGAGATAATCATGTTACCAGGCTGGAGCACCGCTGCTCATTATCAGACTGTTATTATTGGATCATTATCAGGGTCTATTTGCAGGGCATAGAGCAGCTATGATCTTTATCGACCTCTGCTGGCAAGCTGTATGAACTGCAGCAACTTTCATATAGACTTACATATCTACAGCTGACAGAAAGAGTAACTCACAGTAAACAGTACAATACACAGTACAATGTCTGGTGAAGAGATAATGTGTCATGATAGAACAACATCTTTGTTGTGTCATTTTTTTTCTCAAGAAAGACGCTTTTTTGGCCTTTGTAGCTCTTGTTTCTTTTGGTGATGAAACTGCAAAACCTAGGTGGGAGGGAAGGGGGTCCAGAGCAGAGAACTGTGCAGAAAATGAGTTTTGAAAGCAATAAATCTGTGTTAATGACATTATTAGGTCTTTGATACTGATTGATAATTTGGCTACGAACCTTTTGCAGACATATTACAGTCATTTTGTGGTGTAGGGCAGTAAATGTCTCACATGCTGTCCCTTCAAATCAGAGTTAAAGTCTCAGGCGAGCTTCCGCTGCATGCAGTCTGAAGATCCGCACTAAGAGGATGTGAATCTGTATTAGCCACCCCATAGACAAACGTCTCCCCTTTATCTGCTAGCTTAGATTTATCTTCTAGTGTTTTGCAGGTGCTGATATCCCTCGAAGCACCTAATTTGAATATCACTGCTGTTCAGTGAAAACCTTGTGTCTCCGTTTTTGGTCATTTTCACATATTCACATAAAAATAAATGTGTTCAGTGGTTACAGTTCCACCATCTAACTTCTCCCGGAACAATTGTCATTAAAAAAAAAAAAATCCCAAGACCTGTGTTTAAGCTTAAGTCTTTAAGTCTTTAAGCTAAGCTAACAGGAAATGCTACCCATAGGAAGTGAACCACTGGACATACAGAGGTGAAAATGGTATAGAATACCTTTTCTCAGTCTGGGTAATTTGGAAGGCTGTTTTGCCCAAAATGTTGGAGTTCTCCTTTAAGCACTTAGGAACCAATCAAGCAGCCAAGCAAGCAGCTTTAACTCATTGTCTGAACCACTCCTTTAGACATCCCTTTGAAAGCCCAGGGCCAAGGATTGGTTTGCAGGAACTGATTAGCAAATGCACGCAAATGCACCTTACCCTGTGTTTCACTCAAGTCTACGGAAACAAGACTAAAAATCTGAATTGAGATTGGTGGCAGCAGGAGTAAAAGTACATGTTGGAGGAATCAGGTAGATGTATAGGTGGCTATATTACAAGAAATTCGACCCCATGTTGCACCATGAACTGATCTGCCTCTCCCAGCTCATCCCTTGGTGCTGCAGCCAGATGGAGTGAGGAGAAGTGAGGCACGTTTTCATCCTTTTTTTTTTTTTTTTTTAACACATCACTGTGGCACCATGCCCTCGTCTTGTGTCACCTGATGAGCTGACGGTGACTGGGCATTGGGAGACGGAGCCAAGACATTACACCACCAGCTTCTCGCTTGGCTCCTGCCCCAAGTGAGTCTGACAGTAGCAAGGAGATAGAAGAGGAGGTGAGAAGTGGCATCACGAGATTTGAACCAGTGTCCAGACTAAGACAGGTAGAGAAAGAGAAGAGAGCAACATGAGAGTGAGAGAGAGAGGGTGAAAAAAGAGGAGAAACAAGAGAAGGCGAGTGAGATATCCGAGTCAGGGAGAAAGAGAAAGTGAGTGCGATTTGAGGAGATGATGGATGTCTAGACGGGTCTGAGTGTTAACTTGAGGGTCTTCTTCCATACCCCGACCATGTCTCTTTTCTCTCCGCCCCCTTCCACACCCATGCCACCCATGTGTCACCCATGTCTCAGCCCTCTCTTCTGCTTTCTTACAAGCCCTTATATAGCTGTGGGACTCCCTGCTTTGCTCCCTACTCTACCTTAGGGTCTCCCTCTTATAAATACCTCAGGGTTACCAATATGGCCATGCCCTGTGGCAAAGAGGAGGGGTTTGTGTGTTTTGGGGGGTAGTTTCACTAAGAGTTAGACAACATGCTAACTACAAGTCCATTTTGCAATCCACAATGTAATGCAGTATCCATGGCTTTGTTTTTTCCATGTACCGCTTCTAAACTTATCTTAGTTTTTACAGATAGTAATCCAGATTTGTCCAGGTAAGTATGGAGGATTAAACCTGACTTATTAGGAGATAATGAAAAAAAAAAAAAAAAAAAGCTCACAGGAATTGAGGAATAAGTAGATGATTGAATAGATAAATAAAAAGCACAAAAATCTATATCTGTATCTACTATATCAATATCTACCTATCTAGATAGATGATAGATAGATATATAAAAGTGTAAAAAAAAAATTACATAATTTATTACATAATTTTGTAATTTATTTTGTCATTTACTGTCAGGATTTATTTTCCCTTAACAGTGTTAATTTTTTCCATAATAACTTATGATTTAAATTATTTTTCTCCAGAATGATTTTTTTTTTTTTTTTTTAGGGATGTGGCTTGATTTATTTTTTACCTTCATTTACACATTTATAATTTTTTGTGCTTTTTATGAATTAATTCATTCTCTTATTCATGCATTTATTTATTTATTTCTATGCATCTTTATTTCATTTATTCATTATTTTATTTATTTCCTAATGTGTCAAGTTTCATCCTCCATAGCATGTGTTTGTATTCAACAGGATCTACAGTAAACCTGAACTAACAGGTCCGACAAGCTCTCTGATTGAAAACAGATACACTCTGGCTGTGTGATTCCAAGGTAACTCTCCATCATCTTGCAGCGTAGTCATGAATGAAAAACGATGCCATGTGAGCTACGTCGAGGTTTGATGAAAGAATATCCCTTGATGCATAGATGTGCAATGCTGCTTATATCTGAAAAAATGTTGTACAGAGCAGAGGTGGACATGGATTCCTTTCTAACCCCTGTAACCACTATCCATTTCCATCTACTTTGTTTTTACAGACATTTCACATGTTGCTTTCATAAGAGCTGCATCAAAACACCCAACTGCAATCTCAATGTGGGCGCTGGGACTATCTTTGTTTCCTGTCCTGTAAAATAAATGCCACTGATTTGATCTGTACCCGGAGGCGGTGACTTTGTTGTGCTATGCCCTAAAGCGTGACCTCTTCTTGCAGTTGCTCGCAAGTCCGGCAGCAATGGTCTATCAGGTATGTTCAGGTCTGCCTTGTGTCTCTAAAAGCTGGGCTGCAAAACTCCAGTTCTTCTGCCACTGCAGTATCTGCTGGTTCCTGTCTCTCCCTGCATGGTTGCATCTGAACAGGCAACCCGTTGAGTTTAAAGTCACAAAATTACCAGAGCCAACAGACATCGCAGTCCATTGCAGATTGAGCTGCTTTCAAACTCAGTAGCAGCAGCAGCAGCTTGGGCAGTGCCAATCTGGACTCTACTTTTGACTGTGTGGCATAGCAAACTGACTTACTTACCACCGCAGAGAATGGTAAGGGGGGATAAAGCTTTTGTACAAAGCTCTCATCTAATCTATTAATCAATCTTTAACATGTCCATCCATCCATCCATTAATCCATCCATCCATCCACCCATCCAGCATCTTCAAGTAAAAGACATCTTGGCCTGAATGGAACATGTCCCGTTGGCTGTTAGATGTTATTATTTTGATTTAGTGTTTTGAGGGTAAATGGGCCAATCTCCCTAAAATAGCTAAGAGGGAAAACTGGGCCTGGGTCCAGTCATGAAGTAATGTTTCTTGAGGCCAAAGGAATGGATGGCGTCAATTGGTCTCTCTCTAAGCTTTCCTGCTCAATAGGAATAAGACACATCTTGCTATTTGTGTTGGGGCTTTGGGCACTTATGGATGTTGTTTGTTTTATAATGACTGCTAACTGTAGCAGTGTTGCTTTGCACTTTTGGAAACCAGTACATGATGCTTCTGGCTCTCTGTATACCAAGTGTAATTTCACCAATTTAAGCGGATGCCACATTTCTCCCATGCACATAGAGAGTACATACTGTATTAACTAAAACATATCATCTCTTACTTGCAGTTTTTTGTGTTCTGAAAGAGAGTGTGTGTGCCTCTGTTTGCTTGAACGTGTCAATAAGTCTGTGTACATCTGTGTATGAATGTGTATGTGCGTGCATGTAGAAGCTTTAGTTTTGCAAAGTGTGAGTCCCTCCCCTTTCCACCACACCTGTTGCAGCGTCTCTTTCCCTCGACATAGCTGGCTCAAGTTCTGCCCCTCTTGTTCTTCTTCTGGAAATCCCGCTGTCCTTGCTCCTCTCATGCTAGCTATGAGGGCTGTCAATTGTTGGGCTTCAGTTTCACTCCGATTTAGAAAGTGCAAGGCAGCAATCCAAAGCTTTTGCTTTTATGGCCTTGCAATTGAGATGAAATGCCAAGGGTTTTTGCTTATGTCAATTGCGCAGGAAGCAGGATGTTTTGCGTGCAGTTCAAAGATCAAGGAATGTCCACCAGGGAAGCTCAGAGAAGAGAACTGATTTTGATGGAATTAGCAATGCCACATATAGAATGTGAAGTGTAATGCAGAGCCAGCCAGGCAACTGCCAGGGTCAGTCAGAGATACAAACAGATACTAAGTACAACTGTCACTTTCTCTCCCTCTCTGTCCTTTGTCTCTTCATTTGCTTTTTCTCTTTGCACCACCCCACCTCCTCTCTCTCTCTCTCTCTCTCTCTCTCTCTCTCTCTCTCTCTCTCTCGCTCTCTCTCCCTCCCTCCCCAGCTTGCAGCCCAGGTCCTGGATGATCTTGATGATGAGGACATTGGATTTGGCCTGGTGGATGAAAAGAAAGACATGGCAGTTGCCAAGAAGCTGGGTAAGGCTTCCAGTCACTGACACAGACTTTTGGCATCCCTGTGCTTTTATATTTAGATAGATGTTGTGTCCTGTAAAGAATGTATATCACTCTGTATATCCTCCTCCTGCCCCCAAATCCTCCACTTTTACATAAAACTAACAACTCATCCAGAAACTTCACACTGCACAGCTATTGTACTGTTAAAGTGAAAGTCTTTCAAGAGACAAACTGTTGTTAAAAAGATCAGACTTTGGAGCAGTTATTTTTGTCTTAGATTTTGGTTGAAAATCTTCATAGATTATCACTGAATTCAATTCAGTAATTACTCATCTCATTAGGAAAAACAAATACTGATTAACATGCATTTATTCACCATATATTTGTGTAAGGTTTCACCCCAAAATACTCTATACATTTTGGATATAGTGTACATTTTGGCTAAGTCCTGTCTACATGTGTTACTTGATGTTCACTGCTCAATAAATAAATGAATGAATAGGCTGTTACAATATCCAGTTGTTTTATAGTCACTTTGTCTGATTGCAATATTAGTCAAATGGGGCTTGTCTCTCCTTGACCTGAAGCCAATTAAAAAAAAGTTTTACTGCAGTTTTACTGAAATATATATGCACAGCCTTAATGTAGCAACTATGACAAAAGGTAACTAACTGAGTTCTTAAAGTAGGAAATTCAATAAATACAGCATGGGATTCAAATTTAGGAATAAACACAATATCTGAGACGTACCAAAATACAGAGATTAAATGAAACAACACTGCCCCCAAGTGTTGACCAGAGATATCACTGCTGTTTGTGGGCGCAACAGACACTGGGAAACACTATAGATGGTGAGACCCAAACCCAAAAGTCAAACAAAGCATAATTGTATGTGTATGTGTGTACATATGTATAAAAATGCACATATGTACTGTTGGTATTGAAATATTGTACATCGCCACGCACTTTTCGATCCTATAGATTAGTGTTGAATTCTCAGTCAAGTAATAAAAACACAATGAAAGATACACATAATCATGAATAAAATGACACACACAAGTAACAAATAATAAAAGATACACTTAACAGAAAGTACACAAAGTATAAACTGAATATGTGCGTGCAGGGGGGTGTAGTGTGCATGTGCATGTGTGTGTGTGTGTGTGTGTGGTATTTCTCACCAGCTTGAATGCCGTCCGCGAGTAGTCTGATGGTCGTTGGGGAAGATGAAACTGCCGTGGAAGTGCTTTCTGTGTGTGGTTGCAGTGAAACCTTAACATTAAGATGCTTGCTGGATGAAACACACAATACGAAATGCTTTTCTTTCACCAGGCCTGGATGAGGTGGAGAGCATCTACATCTTTGCTGATAATGAGATCATCGAGTACGACGGAGAGCTGGCTGCTGACACCCTGGTGGAATTCCTCTACGATGTAAGTAACTTCTGTTTTGTCCAGGGACAGTGGATCTCAGCTGTTTCCAGTGTACAGCCAATTGTGTTGCAGCAATAGAGATGTGGCATATAGCATCGCAAACATGTCACTTGCTCAAATTTTCACACCATCAAACATGAAAATGACAGGACTGTGGCCAACTCTCCAAAGTTGCAAGCTGTGTGTCTTTGTGATATAGATAAATAAAAAATAAAGATATATGCATAATCTTTGCCAGCTGAACAGATTGCATCAGTACTTTAAAAACCCGCATATTACAATTGGCTTATTTGAGTCTTTAGGAGTATCTCATCCAAATCAGGGGACCAGATGTTACTTTGTTGGATTAACTCTTTGGTTCGTTTACATTTCATTTAGTGCAATGGTAATAAATGAATAAACAAATAAAAAAAATTTAAATCCCCCCCCCCAAAAATAGCACTTTTTTTGAATTATCAAACACAAAGCATCAACATCAAGCAGAATTATCTCACCCTATCTGCTAAATTTTCATTATAGGATTTTAAGACTGAATTTCGGGCAAGATAACTTGTTGAGATATATTTTCTGCTTACTCATGTTAACCCTCTATCAGTTTTTTCTGCTGTATAACCTATGGAAATGCGTAGCACACATTTTTGTCCTGGCTGTCCTCAGGTGATCGAGGACCCTGTGGAGATCATTGACAACGAGCGTGAGCTGAAGGGTTTCCACAACATCGACGAGGTCATCAAGCTGGTGGGCTACTTCAAGAGCGAGAAATCTGCTCGTAGGTGGACCTTAAACCTGCATATTCAAAAAAATCATTAATTTATTGATGTGTTTGTGCTGTAGGGCTGAATGTTGTTAATTGTTAAGGACTTCTACTGATTTGTACAATAATTTTTGTCCCACTGCCTAGATTTTATTGAGTATGATGATGCTGCTGAGGAGTTCCACCCCTTCTACAAATTCTATGCCACATTTGACCCCAAGGTATAAATTAAATTAATTTGTGTTTGCGTGTGTGTGTGTGTGTGTGTGTGTGTGTGTGTGTGTGTGTGTGTGTATGTGTGTGTGTGTGTGTGCATTTCAGTGTGTGTGTCTTCAGAACAGGCTTGAAATGACTAGGGGAGATAAAAGCAATTTTGTGCAGTAGTAATAATCACTTGCATGAACACAAATGAATCTATTCATTAATCTGATATCACCTGCCATCTATATCTGTGTTTCGGTAAAACACAATCAACCTGCCGTGAAAAATACATGTAAAAAATGAGTTGCTTGTGCTGCAGGTGTTATTGGCCCTTTTAGCGAAAAAGCAGAGAGCAAATTATTGTTTCATATTTTCCACAATGCTTGCAAATACTGAATGGTAAATTAAAGCCAAAATAATTGAAATCATTAACAGTCAACTGTCAAATACATTGATGTGCATGTTTTTTTTTTTAGCAGTGAATTGGGTCGGCTACAAGCTCAACCAATAAATGATATTCTTATCCCATATTTTTGTAACTGAGTGAAAATGGTGTCTGATTTCAATTAACATGGCTTTAATTAATTTTTTGTTTGTTGCATTTTTTTTTATTAGTGTCTAAATCTAATTAATCTTATCTCAGATTGCCAAGAAGCTGAAGCTGAAGTTAAATGAAGTGGATTTCTATGAGCCTTTCATGGAGGAGCCCGTCACCATTCCAGGAAAGCCCTACACTGAGGCTGAACTTGTTGACTACATCGAAGAGCATGACAGGTGAAGCCCTTGAGACGCAAGAATAATATGGGATGAAACACATCATCAAAAATGACATGCTGAAATTGTGGATGTTTTTTATGTCCAGGCCTACCCTGAGGAAGCTTGAGCCTCACAGCATGTATGAGATTTGGGTAAGACGTGTGAAATTCTACCTTCCAAATTCTAATTACAGTGTTGAGTAATGATTAATGCCCTAATATCTAAGTAGTTTCCTGTAAAAGTCATATTTCCTGTTAGAAATGGAGAGGGAGAAATGGGCACCCTTGTCTCATTCCTCTTTCCCGTCTTCTCAGGAGGATGACATTGACGGAGAGCACATTGTCGCCTTTGCTGAGGAGGATGACCCAGGTGTATTTTCACATTTATTCAGTAGCAGTGGTAACGATGCAGATGCAAAAACAACAAAAAGTGACATGAGATCATATTCATGTTCTTATTGCTGTTGTTGCAGAGCTATTGCTCAAATAGTAACGCAAATAACTCATTTCGAAGAGACGCTGAAGATTTCTATCAATCACTTTATCGGGAGTTGATGCCATAGGTTATCTGACTGACCGTCCTACCTCACCTCTGACCTCTAGATGGTTTTGAGTTCCTGGAAATCCTGAAGGAGGTGGCTCGTGAGAACACTGACAACCCAAACCTCAGCATCATCTGGATTGACCCCGACAACTTCCCCCTGGTATGAAGACTCTCCTCAAATAAAACAGATAGTCCGTATTAAGTAGTTAATGTTACACTTATTTTTTTTTCTTTCATCTCTAATTGACCTGCATAGTCATATTCATGTTTGTATTGTATACTTCAAAATATTTTGGGAATTGATCAGTCATACTGTTTTTTTTTCAGTGCTAGATACAAAAATGTCTTGTCATTGATGATACGATTATTTTAAAGGATTATTGTTGAAAAAAAATATTGGTTTGAATGATTCAGTTCATCATCCTTATGGGAACCTCACCCTTCCTGTCTCTTCTCTCTCTCTCTCTCTCTCTCTCTCTCTCTCTCTCTCTCTTACTTTCAGCTGGTACCTTACTGGGAGAAGACCTTCCGTATCGACCTTTCCTCTCCCCAGATTGGTGTGGTCGATGTAGAGGATGTAAGCCCCTGTCCTCATCCCTTGCATTTTTTCTTTGTGATATAGTATCCCTTTTAAAACAGAGAAATGCATTGTGGTACTTTTTGTAAAGACTGATCTGTACTCACATATCAGCTGATTAGAGTTTATGATGATGATGATGATTACACAGGAGTCTTTTGGACATGGCCTTGTGTTCATGTGAGCATAGCCTTTAACAAAAATTATTTTAGTGGCTGGAAGAAGGGTTGTTGTGCCAGGCGGCTGGTTCAAAAGGGTTGTATTCAGTCCCTTAGTTAATCATGGGTGTGTTTTGGGTGTGACACGCAATAAGCCAATAAACAGAGTTCCATCTGCGTTGCCTTTAAAAGCCAGGTGTGCTTGCACCTTGGGGGATTGCTATAATAATGGTGGATTTTCCAGGTAGGGCTTCTCTGCAGGGGAAACAGATCTGCTTGTGCATGAAGTGGAAATGCTCGAGCAGATCATCTACGACAACAGCAGGACTCCATCGACACTCCTTGAGATGAAGCAGGCGTCCCTGTAGATCCCTGTAGATGCCTGGATGGGAAAATGGCAGCTGCATTTGTTGGAAACCAGCAAAGACTCATCACACTTTGCACCGCTTTGCGCCGGGTGTAAGATAACGCCCAAGATCTCTTCGAGGAGATTTTTCTCTTCATGGGGATGCCATGAAGTCAAATCCTCTTTTTAAGAAAAGGCTCCCCATACTCTTCTTACAAGTACAAGTTAAATTTCCACCTCTAAAAGTAAACTCAAAAAAGAACAGGCACTCAGTTACAACATGAGAAAATGTAATTAATTACCTCAGTAAAGTGTGCTACCTCATCATGTCTTTACATGCCTTTTCTCAGCCTGGTATTCATCCTGTGGATTGAAATCATGTCTCATGTCTGTTTTTAAGATTTCTGTCTGGGTCGTTGTTGCAGGCCGACAGCGTGTGGATGGAGATGGACGACCAGGACCAGATGCCCACGGCTGATGAGCTGGAGCAGTGGATCGAGGACGTCCTGTCCGGAAAGATTGACCCAGATGATGATGATTACGAGGTAGAGGACGACGATGATGATGATGATGATGATGATGATGATGACGATGACGACGATGATGATGATGAAGATGACGATGACGATGATGATGATGATGACGACGATGATGATGATGATGATGATGATGATGATGATGATGATGATGACGACGACGAGTAAATATTCAGACCCATCTTTCGGCTCATTTTGCTTTAGCCAATAATGGCAAAAAAAAACCAAAACAACAACTGTAGCAGCAATTTTTTTCTAACATCGTACAGCAAACAAACCTCGTGTCAGTTCCAGTTTGCTTCCTGTTTGGCTTCCTCGGAGCCTTTAAGGGACGAAAAACATGGCCCAATTGCAAGATTACAATTTCAGTCAGTGTAGAAGGTTTTCAAAGAAGCAGAAGAGGATTTTTTTTGTAAAAAACAAAAAACCAAAAACAAGCCAAAAAAAAAGAAGTTGCGGTTCAAAAAGTGTTTTATGTCCTTTGTTACGATGTGAAAATGTTTGTCCCTCGCCTCTGGAGTTCACTGCAAACATGAGCAACGAGGCTGAGCATGTGAATCTTCCCTGACTTCCTTGTCTACCCAGCATCACACAGAACAGGCGCACCGTTTTCTCCTTTTCCTGCAGTTTACTGTCACTCTGTTTCAACTACATGTTTTCTACTGGATGAAGAGAAGAAACAAACACTTTATTGTACTATTTTGTAAAGAAAACACACTTAACCTCACTGGAAAGTCTTAAGATTATGATAATCTTGGAAAGCAATTAAGATCTTGGAGCCTATGGGAAAAAATGACAAAATAATTTGATTGTTTCTGCTCTGATATTAAAGACAAATAAGAGAAAACTTCTTTAACACAAATCATGTTGTCAGTGTTCATTTTTATGTAAAACATCACTCCTTTTGTGTGTGTGAGAGTGTGTGAGTGTGTGTGTGGCGCATAGTGGTGATATTAGTTATAAAAGTTATTAGTAATAAAAAATATTTTATACATATATTCAAGCATTGCATGGTAACACTTTACAATAACAGAACAACAATTAACATTAGTGTACGTTAGTTAATGCCATAATGGTTAATTAACTCTTAGTTAATGATTATTATGGCATTTACTAATGTTAATAATATCTACAATAACCCTTAAATAACATATAAATTAATACCTTAGCATGAACAGCATTAAATGATTCTTAGACACATTCGTTAACGGTTAGTTAACTGTTACTTAATGTTTATTACCTGTTACTTAATGTTTATTACCTGTCACTTACTGTTTATTACTGCATTAACTAATGCTAATTGTGGTACTGTTATTGTAAAGTGTTACCCATTGTATTATTAATTTGTTTTTATGAAATAATACCACTTTAGTATAACTGGTACAATCGGTTAACCGATAACATAGCTGTAATGTCACTTTTCTCATTCATTGGATAAGTGATATATGTATATAACATGAAGTCAAGGTTCAGAAATTTCCAGTGCAGCCATAATAAAGTATGATGGGAGAAACTTCTCAGCCTACTTTATGCACACTTTTCAACATCCTCATACAGGGGCAAGAAAAGTCGCAAATTGCTCTTAAATTTACTTAACCCATAAAGTATTAAAAGTAAAAGTTCTGGTGGTAGCCTGTTCCAGTCCTGATGTCATAATATAGTGTGCTTGCCTGTTTGCAGGTGAGTGACCTTGTTCATATGTATCCAGTCATCACATAACAGCTGATATCATATTATATGGACTTGTTTCTGCCTCTGGGGCCATTGGGTTTGTGCTGGTGGATGTACTTTGATCTAATTTACAATTATCATTTTCCTATCAAAATAAGCATTTTCTGATGAAATTGGAAAGTAGATATAGTATATACCTTTGGTGATTGTTATGCATATCTACATATATTCCTCCCAGCAGGAAAACTATAGTTTTATCATTTTTTTTTTTTTTTTTTTTTTTGCCAAAATCCTTACAATATTCAACAATCTCTACATAAGCTTGACTCCATATCATCCCACACTTCCTCCAGCTGCTGATGGGCTCAAATTGACACTAAAAGTCAATCTTCAACTTCCAGTCAAATTCTTTCCATAAATACCCATTATACCTGTATGACAACCTATATAAACTTCTTTCCAGTTAATTATATTCAATTCTGAATATAAGTTTTGTCTTTAATGTGAAAGGTTTTCTCTGTCGTATTGGCTAAGAGCATCCTCTAAATGTGAGAAGGATGATTTTTAGTTTGTAGGTTATGTTCTAATCAACTAATGAGACGCTGTTCACCTTTCGTTAGGCTTCTCTTGTTCATAGCACAATCACTATGTATTTGTAGAAATCTATACAGATCGTTTAGAGGCAATGCAAACTGATTTTGGAGCTGGGAGAAAGACTAAAACTCATCTTCCATCAAATAACTGGTTAACTGTTCTTATTGTAATGCCCTTAGCCAGGAGTATTGTGCTTACTCGGCATTAAAGAAACACAGTTCACTAGGAAATTTGGGTAATGTGGGGAGTGTGTGGACTGTGTTCTGCAGCATCAACAACTCAACAAATGTTCATGCTTCCTTGTTCCTTGTGCCAAATGTGATTTTTCTCCATGAAAAATTGATCACAGGTAGTGCAAATTGGAGAAATTGGTTACAACCTTTCAAAACGTCTCAGTTCCTACAACTAAACAAGCAGTCTCAATGACAACAGTAACATTTTCTAGTTTAACCTGATTTATGTTTTTCTGAAGATTGGAAAACATGTTTAGGAACAGTTGAATCTGTCATTAAAGTCATTAAAGTATCAGTTTTTATTATTATTATTATTTTTAATTAAATATTAAATCAGAACTACGAGGCCCCCTGGTGTCAGCTGAGAAAGAAAAAAAGGCCCACGTGTAAATCTGCACTCTCAATTAAGAAATCTGTGTGTTTATAATCACAAATCTGAATCCAAAAGGACGGATCTGTGCACCATGCAAATCCACGGACATGGCTTCATAACCCAAGGGTAAGCTCAATGGGAAGGTTTGCTTTTTTTCTTTTTTCTCATACAATTTTTTTGTATGAAAAAAAATCTCCCTAGGTTCCACATATGACAAATTCAAGGGGAAGCTAAAATGGGGGTTGATATGGTCCCACTGTCTTGAGTGGGTTAGGAGCTGCTGCTGCTGTAACCCAGCTGACAATTAGGCTCTGTAAGATTATTTTATTTCACATAAATGATTTAACTGGAAATTAATCTGGATTTTAGAATTTTTTAATGGTATGTTTTGTGAAATAAGTACATCAGACACTTTATTTTCTGCAACAGTTAACAAAGTTTGGAGTGCCCCTTCTGTGGAAATCTCAACTCAGCTTGGACATAAGGCAAATAAAAGAACGGTCAACAGGCAACAGGTCAGTATTGATCCGCCTGCAGGAGGAACTGAAAACATGAAGGTAAGCCATAATAATTTATGTTGTTTTGTATGACTATTGCACAGATATCTAAAGCTACTGACTATAATAATTTAACATTCAGAAAGAGAGACAAAGAGACAACAGCAGAGAAAAAGCACCCAAAGCAAAAGGCCCTAGATGCTTAGGCTCATTTTTCTAAGTGAATAACCAACTAATACAGCCTCTCTGTTAAGAACAAGAACTCCTTGAATCAAATTGTGAAATGGTCAAGTAAGCTGATTGGCGAGTCCCAGCTAAACCCCTCTTTCCTGTATTTAGTATACAGGGAAGAGTGGTTCAGCTGGGACAGCGGATAGCCATGACCATTTTAAATGACAGTTTGAATCCCCTGCACAGTGAGTTCCAGCTTCTTCCCTCTGGATGGTGGTTTTTAGTCCCAAGCTGTAGAACAAAAGGTATAAGAACAGCTTTGTTCCAGCTGCAATCACACTGGTGAATCGCTGTAGTTGCACAAAATTGTCACTTTGGAGCATGTATCTTCACTTTATTCATTTATTTATTTATTTATTCATTGACTGATTGAGTTTATCTCATGTTATAGTCTTAATTTATGGAATTGTTCTTATTCTTTTAACCCATATATGTAGGAATTGCTCTTGGCGCCTTTTAATTATTGCCTTAACTATTTGCTTTTATTTTGCTTTTGTTTCATTTCATGGATTGCGGCACTTTTTTTCTGTCTTTTTGTCTCTTGTCCTATGTCTCTTGTTTTATGTCTTGTTTTGACTGTTTTGACTGTTCAAATTGTGATGGTTGTCTCGACTCTCGACTGCAAAACTAGTTTACCCTTGGGTATCAATAAAGTAACCTGAACCTGAACCTGAATACTTAAGGTCCCTTTTTGTAAAGTTGCTCTATATGATAATATTTCTTGTATCTGTTTAAGAAATGAATTTATTCTGTCTATGCATTGCCAACCATGTTAATTTACTTGATTTACGATGCTTGCCTTGTTATTGCAAAAATTCTAAGAAAAAAAAAAAAAAAAAAAAAAAACACAAACAAAAACCCCTGTATTGCATAATACATGCAGCATCCAGTCACATAAAAGCTGCTGACAGATCACATCAAATGCAGGTTGGGACCTCGAGACGTTTTGAATCGAGCCTGAAGATGAATCTCGCCGCCTGTGTGGTGCTGCTGCAATACTGCGGCCTGACCTTGGCCGAGAACGCTCTCCAGACCGCCGACACAGGGAAAGCGGCTGGAAAAGAGCTCCTCTGCTCTCCTGACCTGTGTGAGCTGCAGAGACAGCTCAGCATCATGAAAGACAACCTAGGAACACTGCAGAGCCAGCTGAATGACACGAAAAACCAGCTGGAGAAACTGAGGAGCAGAGGTAGAGTCAACTTTTTGTTCACGATTGAAGATTTTAAAGAAGAATTCAGCAAAGCATGTGCTAAGATGGTGTTTACTCGTAATTGCAATTGTTCCCTAAAAGAATATTGATCTGTATGCTTTCTATTTTTAGAGAGGACAAAGGTCGCATTCAGTGCAGCGCTAGATAGAAACACTGGACCCGATGCCGGTGACAATATCCTCGTTTACAGAACAGTGATCACAAACATCGGCAACGCCTACAATAACAATACAGGTAAGTGAGGTGTTTAAGCCTCATAATGGCCTATAGGTGATCGCCTACTGTACGATGCAGGGTTACAAGCAGGGATATGTGAGGACACAAATATAACACACACATTGTAATAGTTTAGTATAAGTCGGGTTTGTTGCCTTAAAAATCCTTCTGGAAGGACTGTTATATTGAGAGGTGTTTCTAATTTTTTGTCCTTCATATTTATATAACTGGGGGTGGGGGGAAGGGGAGGCAGAATAGTGGAAACACCTCTCAATAAAATGCAGTCCAGTACAACAGCAGCACTAACTATGAGCTCAATGCCAAACACAGAAGTGAATGAACACCTCTATTACTGTGGCAAAAAGAAAACCTGAGCATTACAGGCAGCAGAAAAGGAAACTTAATTGTATTAGGACACTGAGTGAATATATAAAACAGTCAATAAGCATTATGTAATTCAGTAAGCGACAATAAGGAAGCTAAAATTACTTTCAAGTTCTAGTTTGAACTAAACCTAGAGGTCATACAAGCCTCTGTTTATTTTCAAATGCTTTCAAGACCTCATTATATGAGCTTTCAATTGATGTTTTTCAAGGCCCATTAGATCCCATTAGAGTTTTTGTGTCACCACAGGTATCTTCACGGCTCCTGTTGCCGGTGTTTACTTCTTCACCCTCTTCTTTCGCGCTGGACAAGAGAACACTTCGACCCTGATGCTCTTCAAGAACAACATGGCGGTCGTCACCACCGGTGATTACAGTGTAGCCAATGGGGCAGATGACGGAGGCAATGGAGTGACCCTGCAGCTGCAGCAAGGGGACCAGGTGTACGTGTTCCTGGCTGCAGCCACACACGTTTGGGGTGGCGGCAACAGATATACCACCTTCAGTGGTTTTCTGCTCAGTCAAGAATGAGAAACTATGATGCTAGAAGTTTTTTTTCCACATTTGTTGAGATGCTATCGTGGAAATTCTTTAACAAAGGAGAGAAAACCTGCTGCAGTTACAACAAACGACAACAGAAGTGTTGCCAGAGGACACTTGTGAAGGATGAACACGTCTGCATGTGTTTCCTGCTATTTCCAATCAGGTCACAAAATGCAAGATGGTGTGCATAATTGGAAGTCTTCCCTCTCTCATGCGCTCACATCAATAGGTTTTACCATGCATGGCCTCAGTTTCTTAAACATTATTCAGCTTAACATGACTCAGCGGTCTTCCCATCACCAGAGATAAGAGAAATAAGCAAAGACAGAGTGGGATTCATTTTTCTGTTCTGTTTTTTTTTTTTTTCCGGTCACATTTGGTTTAACACGTGCAGAAACTCTCATACAAACCTCTGAATACATACTAGAATAGGTTACGTGATTTTAATGATAAACATTGCATTAATATAAGCAAGCATGAACACGCAATTTCTTTCACAATGCACATGTGATATATAGCAATGTACAAAACATAGTCATTCATGCTTTGACACAGAATATCCAGAAAAGCATCAATCAGTGATGTTATCACAATAAATGTTCTGAAAATGATTCTGATGTCTTCCACGTTATTATGTCTTGAAGCTGGTACATTTATTTTAATGTGAAAGTAATCACTTTTGAGTGAAAAATGGAAAAAGCCACACACATTATTTATTCATTTGTTGAGATGTAACAGGGGAAATGACATTCATTCAAAGAAAGAAAACATGAAACCACAAATCAGATCATTTCAACAATTTATGGGCTTTACCCTGTCCCCAGATAGATAGATTTTAGGCTTATTATTATTATCAATTTCAGGTACTTTTATTTATTTATTTATTTTTTTGACAGGAGTACAAACAAATGGGAAAGACTGCTGTTCAGTCTGATGGAAGTAGGGTAGGCTATTGAACAGGAATAACAGAAAAAAGACACGTTAACACAACCAAAGGATTTTTTTTTAAAAAAGCACAAATGAAATGTCTAGGAGTCAAATAAAAGTAATCTGGTTAATCTAAAGTTTAATGTTACAATCACAGCTGGGCATTTCCTGAATGTTTGTCAGGCCTGGAAAGACTAATAGGTTTGCACATGAGCAAAACAGCAGGCAGATCATTTTTAACAGTGTTTTAAGAAAAATAAGAAGTCTTCATTTAGCTCAGCTCAACAGGTTTCTGTTGTCAGGATGCAGATGAGAGTGATAATATGCCACACCTGGAAAAATGAAGGGTTTTGGGAAACAGCAGGATTGCAGCGTTGGGCTTTGGGATCAGGCGTCTCCCCGTTGTACCTCTGATAATGGACAGGCCGGCAGCGGTTTCCAACTTCATCACAAGCCACCATTACGTAGCCTTTACGTTGTTCTGCCTTTATAACTGTACAAAGCTTGCTGGACATATTCACTTTGACATCGTATACAGTCATTTTAGTGTCGCTGATGCATATGTTCTCATTCAGATTATAAGGGATTTGCTTGCGGGTGCCGTGGCCGTTGCAGATGCCCTTGACTTTTCGGCAGTCTCTCGAGTTGAGGAATGATTGCACTTCAGTTCTCTTGCAGAGGCCCTTCTTCGTCAGGTACCTGCAGAACGAGTATGAGTATGAGTACAAGAGTGTTGCTTTTAACTACAAGTGTACAAAGGGTGGTCAAGCCATGCAGTGCTGGCTCCTCGGCTCTGGAGCGGCTCTCCTCTGAGCTTCACAAACATTTGGATCTAGTTTTGTTTTGAAAGCTGCACAGCATTGATTTCACTCATTAATGCACAGGCATGCAATCATGTTGTTTGCTGGCTTTTCAAGTTGTAGCCTACTTACTGATGTAACCTTTAACTCACTTTTTCCATGCAGGTTTTGATTTTGTGTCAAAGGACTCGGTCAGCAAATGTTTACGGGAAAATTCCCTGTAAGCAGACTCGTTGTTTTTCATCTCACAAGGCCCTTTTCTAGGTGGTACAAAGTCACTTCTCACATTATTGCCATGCATTACCACTTCCTGCCACTCTTGAGTGAGAGCGAGAGTGATGATGCTGGCTGTCAGCAGAATGAAGTTCATCCTGTGGGTGATGAGACAAAGAGGCAGAGTTTTGGCATGGAGAGGATTAAACTGTTGTTTCAACTCAAACGACAAACGAAAAACAATCATTTTCAATTTCTGTATGGCTGACAATGAACGCCCACCAAATGCCAGCAAAAGCGGACAGCCAAATTCATCTTTGGCAAACAAATCAGTGAGGGTCAGCTGCCCTGGCCAGTGCATGTTTGAGACTGTAATGCTGTAAAGTTTTGGTTATTTAAACAGCACCAGTCAAAAGTCTGGACACACCCTCTCATTCAGTGGTTTTTCTTTAATTTTATTATTAAAACATATTCTGGTTTGTTTAGCACTTACTTGTTTCCTAAATAACTCCATAGTGTTCTTGCATAGTTTTGATGTCTTCAGTATATGAAATTTAAGAATAACCATTGAATGAGAAGGTGTGTCCAAACTTTTGACTGGCACTGTACATTTATATATATATATATATATATATATATACATATATATATACATTTATACACTATTCACAAAAAGTTTGGGATATTTGGCTTTTGGGTGAAATTTATGGAAAATATAAAAAGTTCACGCTACAGTGATATTATATCATGAAAGTAGGGCATTTAAGTAGAAGCATACACTGGTGATTTCCTCATCTCAAACAATTTCTTGAAACAAAAGCCAACAACAGTGGTGGATATACCACAACAAAAAATGTCAGTGTCAATAACTTGTCATGTGCCCTTGAGCATCAATTACAGCTTGACAACGACGTCTCATGCTGTTCACAAGTCGACTTATTGTCTGCTGAGGCATGGCATCCCACTCTTCTTGAAGGGCGGCCCTAAGGACATTGAGGTTCTGGGGTACAGAGCTCCGAGCCTCTACACGGCGACTCAGCTAATCCTATAGGTTTTCTATGGGATTCAGGTCTGGAGAAAGTGCAGGCCACTCCATTTGAGGTACCCCAGTCTCCAGCAGCCGTTCCCTAATGATACGACCTCGATGAGCTGGAGCATCAAACACCTGATGTGAATTTTGCCGTTAAACTCCTTGTTAGAGAACAGCAACTTGTGCAAAAAGTACTGAAACACTGAACAGTTGGACATGTGCATTCAAAAGTTTACAGAAGGTCACATTAAGTTCACCTGTAAAGGTTATAATGCATTTTAGGTTCATCCTGAAATTTCACCCGAAAGCTGAATATCCCTAACTTTTTGTGAGTAGTGTATATATATATATATATATATAAGAATATTTTCAAGACTTAATTCAGCTGTAGGAAGCCCACAATGAGGTCTAAATAATATAATAATGAATTGTATGTACATGAAATGTATTCTTACCTTCTCGGCATCAATCAGGTCACAGTGGTCCAGTAATGCTGCTGTGTGGAGGAAACTGATGTGAAAATGATGTTTGGTCTCTACTAGAAGCTCTATTAATATCTCTCCTTTTCACACCTCCAACACCCCCACCACAAACCCTTTCTCTCTCTCTCTCTCTCTCTCTCTCTGTGTCTCAAAGACTACACATCCAATCATAACACAGCAAAATCACTTTTCACCATATTTGTATATATTGTGTGATCCCTACCATCAAATTAGTATAGGGTAATACATCTGCACATGTAGGTACGAGTAACAAACGTTCTTATCCGTACCTCCAAAGTTGTTTTCTTCTGCTCTTTTGGTCTTTCTGTGTGTCCGTGCTCTGCTTAACTGGACTTTGATGAACAGAAAAATCAATAAAAAATAAAAATTAAGAGCTAGAGAGTAACCTCTTTAACCAACTACCTGCCATATTCAAATAAATGAGGAAGTATATTCTTGTGGTGAGCCTTGTGGTGAGTTGACCTATATGTTGTATCAGGGCCGTTGCAAGAAAAGAATGTTTAAAATATTACAGCTGTTCTCAGGTTATAAACTGTGGGAAGTTTAATTCTAATCATCTACATGGTCTCAAAAAATTACATTTTCATCACCCAAACAAGCATTAAAAAACAATACAAGACCATTGTTAAGTTTATATGTTTCTGATATGTGAATTCCTAAAATTCCCACTGTAAAAATAAAAACTTGAAAGTGCTGGCCATAGTATGACTGACTGAGCTCCAGAGATCCTGTGTGGAGATGGGACAAAGCTCCAGAAGGACAACCATCACTTTGGCCCTCCACTGATCTGGGCTTTATGGCAGAGTGGCTAGACAGAAGCCTCTTGTCAGTGCAAAACACATGTAAGCCCTCTTGGAGTTTGCAAAAAAGCCCCTGAAGGATTGACACGAAAAACCAGCTGGAGGAACTGAGGAGCAGAGGTAGAGTCAACTTTTTAGCTCACGATAGACTATTTTAAAGGAGAATTAAGCAAAGCCTGTGCTAAGATGGTGTTTACTTGTAATTGCAATCTTTTTCTAAAAGAATATTAATCTGTATGCTTTCTATTTTTAGAGAGGACAAAGGTCGCATTAAGTGCAGTGCTAGATAGAAAAACTGGACCCGTCGTTGGTGACACCACCCTTGTTTACAGAACAGTGAACATCGGCAACGCCTACAATAACAATAAAGGTAAGTGAGGTGTTTAAGCCTCATAATGACCTATAGGTGATCGCCTACTGTACGTTGCAGGGTTACAAGCAGGGATATGTGAGGACACAAATATAACACACGCATTCAAATTCAAATTCCAAAAACTTTATTTATCCCCAGGGGGTAATTAAAGGAGGCACGTCGAGCAGACATAGAATACACAAGACATTCAGTGTCAAAATAAATAAGAATAAATAAGATAAAATAAGTAGTAAAGGAATGTGCAGTAACAAGGTGCAAATGGGCATTGAGGTAGGTAAGTCCGTATGTGCAAATAAAAGTCTGGTCAGTGTGGGATGGGGGGATGTATGAGTGTGTGTAGGAGGTGGGCGTATGGGGTGTGAATGTATATGTGTTGGGAGAGACGATGTGTGTGTGTGTGTGTGTGTGTGTGTGTGTATGTGTGTGTATGTGTGTGTATGAAGAGGGGGGCTAAGAGTTTAGGAGCTGGACAGTCCTGGGCACAAAGGTAGCCCTTCTCCTCTGTGTCCTGCAGGCAGGGCAGCGATGCTGGCGACCCGATGGATGACACACAAATAATGAGAAGAGGACGTGTGAAGGGTCCTGTATGATCCAGTTCGCTAACCTGCATGTTAAGTGTACATAATCAGCAGACAGAGTCCTGAGGGGTAATCCGACAATTTTGGAACAGACGGTGGCAGTCCTCTGCAGGCGGTTTCTGTTCTGGAGGCTGGTAGAGTGGAACCAGCAGGTTATGGAGAAGGTGAGAATGCTCTCGATGAAGGAGTAGTAAAATATCCGGAGAATGATCTTATTTACTCCAAAAGAGTTGAGCTTCCTAAGGAGATACTGCCTCTGGTGACATTTTCGGAGGATCTCCTCCGTATTGGCGCAGAATTTCAGCAGACTGTCAAAGATGGTACCCAGGTATTTGTATTCCTCCGCAAGCTCAACAGGCTCTCCTTGGATATTGGTGGTGACTGCTGTGGCCAGCGCCCTCTGCTGGTTGGAAAAGGTCACCACCATGTCCTTGGTCTTGTTGATGTTCAGCTCCAAACAAGAGCTGAACATCAATCCACAAACTCCAGGAGTTTGTGGATTGATGTGTGACAGCTCTTGTAATAGTTGTAATAGGAATAGTTTAGTATAAGTTGGGTTTGTTGCCTTAAAAATCCTTCTGCAAGGATTTTTCTCTGTAATCCTGTACAATTTATGCGTCATTACATGCCATTCTCTGTGTTCGTGAAATAATCGGCTGTAGTGATTATTTATGTCTTTTGATTCTCTTTTCCTCTCCAAATTAACCTTTATTTAGAGGACTGGACATGTATTTTATTTACATTCACTCAGTATCCACTTTATCAAGCCCACCTGTACAGTCTAATGCAGTTCAATGCAACAGCTCTGCCATAAATTCTACCTTTCAACAAAGTTTAATATGTTCAGTTTGTGTTCACATGGTGGAGAATGTGTCAATTTAATTTTGTGTTTACCACTAAGGTTGTAGTTTGCAGAGTTCTTGTTCTGGACGACATTGTATTCAGATGTGTTTCTAATTTTTTGTCCTCCCTATTTATATACAACGAGGGGGACAGAATAGTGGAAACATCTCTCAATAAAATGCTGACCAGTGCAACAGCAGCACTAACTTTGAGCTCAGTGCCAAACACAGAAGTGAATGAACATCTCTATTACTGTGACAAAAAGAAACCCTGAGCATTGGATAGATGATATCTTAATCTTCTGGGATGGGTCATGAATGAACTGATGGACTCAGATCTAACCATATCCAAGGATGAGACAACTGGGACTATCCACACATCTATCTTCTGTAAAGAAATGGAACGCAACTCGGTATTGCATGCCACCAGCAACCATCCCAAACCCTTAAAGGAGAACATCCCAGTAGGACAATTCATGAGACTCAAACGAAACTGCTCGGATCATGATGATTTTGACTCTAAAGCATCAGTCATGGCTTCCAGATTCAAAGAAAGAGGTTATGCCCCCCTCACAATTCAAAAAGCCATTCAACGAGCCAATAACACCTCTCTCACTGATCTCCTGTCCAACACAAGCAAAACAAAAAAGCAAAATCAGGCCTGTCTCTCTACTGAGTACAACCATTGTGCCTCACAAATAAGGGAAATACTCAAGAGACACTGGCATGTACTCCAATCGGAAGACACATTGAAAGACTTCTGTAAAGCCCTGCCACTTTTTGCTTTTAAAAGAGCACCTACCATCAAGAACATGGTCATGGTCATGGCTGTCAACCACTGGCATATACAGATGTGGGGACTGTGCTTGCTGTAACAACACAGCCTCAACGAAAACTTTCCATCATCCTCACAGTGGGAAGAAAATTCCAGTTAAGGAATACATCAACTGTAAGTCCACCCATGTCATTTACATCTTAGTCTGTCCCTGTGGCCAAGTGTATGTGGGAAAAACAAAGCGCCCCCTACAACAACACTTATCTGAACATAAAACTACTATCCGGACAGGCAACATGGACTATGCCATTGCAAAACATTACGGCCAAGCTAATCATGGTTCACCCTCCTCACTCAAGTTCTATGGAACTGAGAAAGTCACAATGTCCAGAAAAGGAGGAGATATCCTGAAAAAACTCTCACAAAGAGAAATGTTCTGGATATACTCACTTAACACCATGACACCAAATGGACTTAATGATGACTACAGTTTGAAATGTTTCCTTACTTGACTCTCCTCCTAAATACTGCCATCTAGTGGACTATGCTGACTATTATTGTTGCACAAGGTTGGTTGTGATTGATGACCCTATGCTGCTATGCTGCCATATGATGATATTGAATTTGCACCTTATATCTTATGTCAGCGTGCTTTGGGTGATGTGAGCCACATTAAACATGTGAAATGTGAGTATTTGTCCTTGAATTCATTAACAGAGATGTGCTACCATTGCAAAGGCTTTTGCAAACTTTTTCAAAACCTGAGCATTATAGGCATCAGAAAAGGAAACTTAACTGTATTAGGCCACTGAGTGAATATATGAAACAGTCAATAAGCATTATGTAATTCAGTAAGAAACAATAAGGAAGCTAAAATCACTTTCAAGTTCTAGTTTGAACTAAACCTAGAGGTTATACAATCCTCTATTTATTTTCAAATGCTTTCAAGACCTCATTATATGAGCTTTCCTTGATTTTCAAGGCCCATTAGATCCCATGAGAGTTTTTGTGTCACCACAGGTATCTTCACGGCTACCGTTGCCGGTGTTTACTTCTTCACCCTCTTCTTTTGCGCTGGAGAAGAGAACACTTCGACCCTGGCGCTCTACAAGAACAACATGGCCGTCGTCACCACCGGTGATTACAGTGTAGCCAATGGGGCGGATGACGGCGGCGATGGAGTGACCCTGCAGCTGCAGCAAGGGGACCAGGTATACGTGTTCCTGGCTGCAGCCACACACGTTTGGGGGGACGACAACAGCCATACCGCCTTCAGTGGTTTTCTGCTCAGTCAAGAATGAGAAACTATGATGCGGGAAGTTTTTTTTTTCCCCACATTTGTTGAGATGCTATCGTGGAAATTCTTTAAGAAAGGAGAGAAAACCTGCTGCAGTTACAACAAACGACAACGGAAGTGTTGCCAGAGGACACTTGTGAAGGATGAACACGTCTGCATGTGTTTCCTGCTGTTTCCAATCAGGTCACAAAATGCAAGATGGTGTGCATAATTGGAAGTCTTCCCTCTCTCATGCGCTCACATCAATAGGTTTTACCATGCACAGTCTCAGTTCCTTAAGCATTATTCAGCTTAACATGACTCAGCAGTCTGGCCATCACCAGAGATAAGACAAGAATAAGCAAAGACAGAGTGGAATGAATTATTCTGTTCCATTTATTTTTTTTCCAGTCACATTTGGTTTAACACATGGAGAGACTCTCATACAAACCTCTGAATATAGAATAGAAGAGGTTACGTGATTTTAATGATAAACATTGCATTAATATAAGCAAGCATGAACACGCAATTTCTTTCACAATGCACATGTGATATATAGCAATGTACAAAACATAGTCATTCATGCTTTGACACAGAATATCCAGAAAAGCATCAATCAGTGATGTTATCACAATAAATGTTCTGAAAATGATTCTGATGTCTTCCACGTTATTATGTCTTGAAGCTGGTACATTTATTTTAATGTGAATGTAATCGCTTTTGTGTGAAAAATGGAAAAAGCCGCGCACATTATTTATTTATTTGTAAAGATGTAACGGGGGAAAGAAAACATGAAACCACAAATCAGATCATTTCAACAATTTATGGGCTTTACGCTGTCACCAGATAGATTTTAGGATTATTATTATCAATTTCAGGTACTTTTATTTGTTTTTGACAGGAGTACAAACAAATGGGAAAGACTGCTGTTCAGTCTGATGGAAGTAGGGTAGGCTATTGAGCAGGAATAATAGAAAAATGACACATTAACACAACCAAAGGATTCTGTTAAAAAAGCACAAATGAGATGTCTAGAAGTCAAATGAAAGAAATCTGGTTAATCTAAAGTTTAATGTTGAGTCAATATCAATATAGGGTACCATTTGGTGTCCCGGGCAGAAATCACTCACTTTTCATGAAAAATTTACAAAATAACAAAACTCTGAGGGTTTATTATAAATGGCCAAACATTTAAACACACATTGGTACAGAGATACATCTTTAAAAGGGTGTTTTTCATATTTAAAAAAAATGTTCTATGATTAGATGCATGTGATTTTGCCATGTCCCAAACTCCTCTCTACTAACTTCACTGAGTGAAATAAGTAGATAAATGATATACAATGTACAAACTTTTTACATGCTCTTGTTGCTCTCATCAAGTACTTGAATAAAATGAGTCAATTGGATCATTTATGGTCTAATTTCATAATAATAATAAACGTTTTGCATGTGTCCCTGGATTTGCTGTCCACCCCGTCATTAGGTGGTTACTGCCACTAAAAGAAACCCCCTGCTGTAATCAGTGACATCACTACCACTGCTTTGTCTTTTACAAATGGAGTGAAGAATAGCTCCTGCAGAGAGAGTACATATCAACATTTATATTTTGACATTTTCATCATTTTATGATTGAACTTGAATGTGTTCAATCTTAATGTGTCCACCCTGTCATTGCAAAACATGAATCTATATAAATGCTTTTCAGAAATTCAAAATATGTTTGTTAAAGTATACAGAGTCACCTTCCTAACGGATACATGTTGCTAGTTAATGGCCCATCATGTGCTCATTAAATGCAAACTTCAGCCAGAAACGTCCACCCTGTCATTGTCCACCCCGTCATCAGGTCTAGTTTTATAACAGTTTTATAAGTTTTTCAGTGTTTTTTTGTGGTAGGCCTACATTTAGGGACCAACATGTTTTTGTTTTGTTTATATTAATCTTGTTTTTTCGTCTAGTTGAAGGTTTTATTTATTTATTTTTGCTGTTGTTGAGTGTCATTTCCAGATGTAGCCTACCTGTGCACAATTCAAAATACAGTAGGTGAAAAAAGTCATGTTTTGACAAAAAACATTTGTTGACAAAACCATAACATTGTTTCATTTAAATATACACTATATTGCCAAAAGTATTCGCTCGGCTGCCTTCACACACATATGAACATGAGTGACATCCCATTCTTAAACCATAGGATTTAATATGATGTGGGCCCATCCTTTGCAGCTATAACAGCTTCAACTCTTCTAGGAAGGCTTTCCACAAGGTTTAGGAGTGTGTTTATGGGAATTTTTGACCATTCTTCCAGAAGTGCATTTGTGAGGTCAAACACTGATGTTGGACAAGAAGGCCTGGCTCACAGTCTCCGCTCTAATTCATCCCAAAGGTGTTCTCTCGGGTTGAGGTCAGGACTCTGTGCAGGCCAGTCAAGTTCTTCCACACCAAACTCGCTTATCCATGTCTTTATGGACCTTGCTTTGTGCACTGGTGCGCAGTCGTGTTGGAACAGGAAGGGCCATCTCCAAACTGTTCCCACAAAGTTGGGAGCATGAAATTGTCCAAAATGTCTTTGTATGCTGAAGCATTAAGAGTTCCTTTCACTGGAACTAAGGGGCCGAGCCCAACGTCCGAAAAACAACCCCACACCATAATCCCCCCTCCACCAAACTTTACACTTGGCACAATGCAGTCAGACAAGTACCGTTCTCTTGGCAACCACCAAACCCAGACTCGTCCATCAGATTGCCAGACGGAGAAGCGTGACTCGTCACTGCAGAGAACGCGTCTCCACTGCTCTAGAGTCCAGTGGCGGTGCGCTGCATCCGATGCTTTGCATTGTGCTTGGTGATGTAAGGCTTGGATGCAGCTGCTCGGCCATGGAAACCCATTCCATGAAGCTCTCTACGCACTGCTCTTGAGCTAATCTGAAGATCACATGAAGTTTAAAGGTCTCAAGCTATTGACTCTGCAGAAAGTTGGCGTCCTCTGCGCACTATGCGTCTTAGCATCCGCTGACCCCGCTCTGTGATTTTACGTGGCCTACCACTCTGTGGCTGAGTTGCTGTCGTTCCCAATCGCTTCTACTTTGTTATAGTACCACTAACAGTTGATTGTGGAATATTTAGTAGCGAGGAAGTTTCACAACTGGACTTACTGCACAGGTGGCATCCTATTACATTACTATTACAGCACCATGCTGGAATTCACTGAGCTCCTGAGAGCGACCCATTCTTTCACAAATGTTTGTAGAAGTAGTCTGCATGCCTAGGTGCTTGATTTTATACACCTGTGGTCATGGAAGTGATTGGAACACCTGAATTCAATGATTTGGATAGATGAGCGAATACTTTTGGCAATATAGTGTATATGAGGCACTTCACTATTGTCCACCCTGTCATGCTAAGGTCCACCCCGTCGTGTTCATGTATTACGTGAATAAATTATTATTTTCACAAGTTATCAAAACCTTTTGTGTGATTTTGCTCTGAAGAGATTAGGGCCAAACAGTATTATTTCAAAGTTTGACCAGATACCTTTATTTACAGAGTTTATTCAGAAAAGAAAGTACAACTTTCACAGATTTTACTTATACAAACATATTTTTCCATAATTTCTATATTTTTGAGAGATGTTTTCCAGAAACTAAAATATATTCCTGAACGAGGGACCAAATACCTTTCTGAAAATGTACATTTTGTAATCAATATATGATTAGAACATATTTACTCTATTTAGAAATTGTCCCATGACAGGGTGGACACATTTTGCAATTCGCTTGTACTTTCTATGCTTGCAGTCAATTTATAAAAGGTGCAGGAGCTTGACCAACATGCATTTCTAACAGCTTAAGGTCTACTTTATACAATGGATATGGACTTCAGTGGAAAATCTCATCTTTTTTTGTGTGACATTGGGAAGTCTCAATGGCACTCTATACTGATATTGACTCTGTTACAATCACAGCTGAGCATTTCCTGAATGTTTGTCGGGCCTGAAAAGACTAATAGGTTTGCACACGAGCAAAAAGGCAGGCGGATCATTTTTAACAGTGTTTGAAGAAAATAAGAAGTCTTCATTTAGCTCAGCTCAACAGGTTTCTGTTATCAGGATGCAGATGAGAGTGATAATATGCCACGCCTAGAAAAATGAAGGGTTTTTGGAAACATGAAGCTTGCAGCGTTGAGCGTTGTCATCAGGCGTCTCCCCGTTGTACTTCTGATAATGGACAGGCAGGCAGCTGTCTCCAATTTTATCACAAGCCACCATTACGTAGCCGTAACGTTGACATACATATATAACTCTACAAGTATCGCTGGACATATCGACTATGACATCATATACAGTCATTTGAGTGTCGCTGATGCATATGTTCTGATTCGGATTATTATAGATTTGCTTGTGGGTGCCGTGGCCGTTGCAGATGCCCTCAACATTTTGGTCTATCGACTTGAGGAATGATTGCACTTCAGTTCTCTTGCAGAGGCCCTTCTCCGTCAGGTAGCTGCAGAACGAGCATGAGTGTAAGTACAAGTATGTTGCTTTTAACTACAAGTGTACAAAGGGTGGTCGAGCCATGCCGTGCTGACTCCTCAACTCTGGAGCGGCTCTCCTCTGAGCTTCACACACATTTGGATCTAGTTTTGTTTAGCTGCACAGCATTGATTTCACTCATTAATGCACAGGCATGCAATCATGTTGTTTGCTGGCTTTTCAAGTTGTAGCCTACTGACTGATGTAACTTTTAACCCACCTTTCCCATGCACATTTTGATTTTGTGTCAAAGGGCTCGGTCAGGAAATGATTACGGGAAAATTTGTTGTAGGCAGACTTCTTGTTTGTCATCTCACAAGGCCTTCCCCTAGGTGGTACAAAGTCACTTCTCACATTATCGCCATGCATTACCACTTCCTGCCACTCTTGAGTGAGAGCTAGAGTGAGGATGCTGGCTGTCAGCAGAATGAAGTTCATCCTGTGGGTGATGAGACAAAGATGGAGAGTTTTGGCATGGAGAGGGTTAAACTGTTGTTTCAACTCAAATGACAAACGAAAAATAATCATTTTCAATTTCTGTATGGTTGACAATGAACGCCCACCAAATGTCAGCAAAAGCGGACAGTCAAATTCATCTTTGGCAAACAAATCAGTGAGGGTCAGCTGCTCTGGCTAATGCATGTTTGAGACTGTAATGTTGTAAAGTTTTGGTTATTTAAACAGCAGCAGTCAAAAGTCTGGACACACCCTCTCATTCAGTGGTTTTCCTTTAGTTTTATTATTAAAACATATTCTGGTTTGTTTAGCACTTATTTGTTTCCTAAATAATTCCATAGTGTTCTTGCATAGTTTTGATGTCTTCATTATAATCTAATGTACAATGTAGAAAATAATAAAATTTAAGGAAAAACGTTGAATGAGAAGGTGTTTCCAAACTTTAACTGGCACTGCACACACACACACACACACACATATATATATATATATATATATATATATATATATATATATGTATGTATACATACACATACATATATGTGTGTGTGTGTGTGTGTGTGTGTGTGTGTGTGTATAGATGATAGATGATATTTTAAGAATATTTTCAAGACTTAATTCAGCCGTAGGAATCCCAAAATGAGGTCTAAATAATATAATAATGAATTGTATGTACATGAAATGTATTCTTACTTTCTCGGCATCAGTCAGGTCACAGTGGTCCAGTAAAGCTGCTGTGTGGAGGAAACTGATGTGAAAATGATGTGTGGTCTCTATTAGAAGCTCTATTAATGTCTCTCCTTTTCACACCTCCAACACCCCCACCCCTTACCCCTTTCTGTGTACGTGTGTGTGTGTGTGTGTGTGTGTGTGTGTGTGTGTGTGTGTCTCGAAGGCTACATAGCCAATTATAACACAGCAAAATCGCTTTTCACCATATTTGTATATATTGTGTGATCCCTACCATCAAAGTAGCAAAGGGTAATACATCTGGACATGTAGGTACGAGTAACAAATGTTCGTACCCCCAAAGTTGCTTTCTTCTGCTCTTTTGGTCTTTTTGTGTGTTCATGCTCCACTTAACCGGACTTTGGTGAACAGAAAGATCATTAAAAATAAATAAAAAATTAAGAGCTAGAGAGTAACCTCTCTAACCAACTACCTGCCAAATTCTAATAAATGAGGAAGTATATTCTTGTGGTGAGCCTTGTGGTGAGTTGACCTATATGTTGCATCAGGGCCGTTGCAAGAACAGAATATTTAAAATAGTACAGCTGTTCTCAGATTATAAACTGTGGGAAGTTTAGTTCTAATCATCTACATGGTCTCAAAAAATTACATTTTCATCACCCAAACAAGCATTAAAAAACAATACAAGACCATTGTTAAGTTTATATGTTTCTGATATGTGAATTCCTAAAATTCCCATTGTAAAAATAAAAACTTGAAAGTGCTGGCCATAGTATGACTGACTGAGCTCCAGAGATCCTGTGTGGAGATGGGACAAAGCTCCAGAAGGACAACCATCACTTTGGCCCTCCACTGCTCTGGGCTTTATGGCAGAGTGGCTAGACAGAAGCCTCTCGTCGGTGCAAAACACATGTAAGCCCTCTTGGAGTTTGCAAAAAAGCCCCTGAAGGATTGACATGAAAAACCAGCAGGAGGAACTGAGGAGCAGAGGTAGAGTCAACCTTTTGCTCAAGCAGGGATATGTGAGGACAGAAATATAACACACACATTGTAATAGTTTAGTATAAGTCAGGTTTGTTGCCTTAAAAATCCCTCTGGAAGGATTTTTCTCTGTAATCCTGTACAATTTATGTGTCATTACATGCTATTTTCTGTGTTTGTGAAATAATCAGCGGTAGTGATTATTTATGTCTTTTATTCTCTTTTCCTCTCCAAATTAACCATTATTTAGTGGACTGGACATGTATTTTACATACATTCACTCAGTGTCCACTTTATCAGGCCCACCTGTACAGTCTAATACAATCAATCAATCAATCAATCAAATTTATTTATAAAGCACATTTAAAAACAACCAAAGTTGACCAAAGTGCTGTACAGTTAAAAATGCATGAAATAAATACAACAAAGTGAAGTAATAATCATAACAAAAACAGCAATCAATAAATATCAAGGTGCACAAACAGTAATATCAGGAGGACTCAAAAGCTATAGTAAAAAGATATGTTTTTAGCCTGGATTTAAAAGAGTTGATGGAGGGGGGGCAAATCTGACAGAGGGGGGAATGCTGTTCCATAGGACCCTTGGCTTATGGGAGGTATTGGAAATTAAGTTTGAGAAATATTTAGTTCTTGCCGACTTGACTGCTTCCTGATATATGTGTAAGTGGTTTCTTAGGATCTTAAAGGAGATTTGCAGTTTGTCCTTTTTCCATTTCCTTTCTGCCTTTCTGCATGATTGCCTGAGAGCACGGATGTTGTTGTTGTTAAGCCACGGGTGAGTTTTGTTTTTGGATTTTCTGAGTTTGAGTGGAGCAACAGAGTCCAGGATGTCGGCACAGGTTGAGTTGAACTGGGAGATTAATTCCTCTGTGAGCAGGGGAGGATGGAGGGACATCAGAGTTCCGGGAAGAGGAAGATAAATATGCCTCAGTGAACTGTCTGGCTGTGGAGGAGGATATTATACGGGAGTATGAGGCAGGTAGTTGAGGTTTAGGATCTGAATGAAGTGTGGTAGAAAACTTGATGCACAGGTGATCTGAGATCCCTAACTCCTCAACAGTCAGAGTGGGAGTGGTCAAGCCAAGCGTAAAAACTAAATCTAAAGTGTGGCCAAGGTTATGGGTTATGGGTTGGGCCTAATGCAGTTCAATGCAACAGCTCTGCCATAAATTGTACCTTTTAACAAGGTTTATAATGTTCAGTTTGTGTTCACATGGTGGAGAATGTGTCAGTTTAATTCTGTGTTTACCGCTAAGGTTGTAGTTTGCAGACGTCTTGTACTGGACGACATTATATTGAGAGGTGTTTCTAATTTTTTGTCCTCCCTGTTTATATACAATGAGGGGGACAGAATAGTGGAAACATCTCTCAATAAAATGCAGTCCAGTACAACAGCAGCACTAACTATGAGCTCAATGCCAAACACAGAAGTGAATGAACACCTCTATTACTGTGACAAAAGGAAAACCTGAGCATTATTGGTAGTAGAAAAGGAAACTTAATTGTATTAGGCCACTGAGTGAATATACAAAGCAGTCAATAAGCATTATGTAATTCAGTAAGCAACAATAAGGAAGCTAAAATCACTTTCAAGTTCTTATTTGAACTAAACCTAGAGGTCATACAAGCCTCTATTTATTTTCAAATGCTTTCAAGACCTCATTATATGAGCTTTCAATTATTTTCAAGGCCCATTAGATCCCATGAGAGTTTTTGTGTCACCACAGGTATCTTCACGGCTCCTGTTGCCGGTGTTTACTTCTTCACCCTCTTCTTTCGCGCTGGAGAAGAGCACACTTTGACCCTGATGCTCTACAAGAACAATGTGGCCGTTGTCACCACCGGTGATTACAGTGTAGCCAATGGGGCAGATGACGGAGGCAATGGAGTGACCCTGCAGCTGCAGCAAGGGGACCAGGTGTACGTGTTCCTGGCTGCAGCCACACACGTTTGGGGTGGCGCCAACAGATATACCACCTTCAGTGGTTTTCTGCTCAGTCAAGAATGAGAAACTATGGCGCTAGAAGTTTTTTTTTTCCACATTTGTTGAGATGCTGTTGTGGAAATTCTTTAGCAAAGGAGAGAAAACCTGCTGCAGTTACAACAAACGACAGCGGAAGTGTTGCCAGAGGACACTTGTGAAGGATGAACATGTCTGCATGTGTTTCCTACTTTTTCCAATCAGGTCACAAAATGCAAGATGGCGTGCATAATTGGAAGTCGTCCCTCAGTTTCTTAAGCATTATTCACAGGGTTGCCAGATCTGTGAGACAAAAGCAGCCAAACAGCATCTCAAAACCAGCCCAAAACCCGCCCAACCGGGTATAAAAAACGGCCCAAAAATCAGCCCAATACCAGAACTCAAAATATGCCTATAAAAATTCATATATGTTGCTTTTAAAGTCCAACAGCATTGCTATAATTGCAAAATGCACTATAATATCTATAAAATAACATCATAAACGTTAAAGGCAATTTCCCAGGCAAAGGCAATTGAAAATCAATTCAGCTCACCTGTTAAACTGCTGGCTGTCTCCAACATAAAAAAGAACGGGAAAAAACTCCATGAACTTGAACTATTTACAACGTTGTCCAGTTTCTTTTTAGACATGTTGAGATCCCTCGCCCTGGTCCCTGTCATACAGAACTGTATTGAACAAGGCCACAGTTATGCTACAGGTCTGCCCAAGCCCAACCCGCAGACAAAATTTGTTACCCACGGCAACACTTAAAAAGTAGCCCAATTTGGCGGAAAAAACGCGGACTTGGCAACCCTGATTATTCAGCTTAACATGACTCAGCAGTCTTGCCATCACCAGAGATAAGACAGGAATAAGCAAAGACAGAGTTGAATTAATTTTTCTGTTCCGTTTATTTTTTTTTTTCCAGTCATATTTGGTTTAACACATGCAGAAACTCTCATACAAACCTCTGAATATAGAATAGAATAGGTTACGATGAGGTTATGATTTTTATGATAAACATTGTATTAATATAAGCAAGCATGAATACGCAATTTCTTTCAAAATGCACATGTGATATATAGCAATGTACAAAACATAGTCATTCATGCTTTGACACAGAATATCCAGAAAAGCATCAATCAGTGATGTTACCACAATAAATGTTCTGAAAATGATTCTGATGTCTTCCGCGTTATTATGTCTTGAAGCTGGTAAATTTATTTTAATGTGAATGTAATCGGTTTTGTGTGAAAAATGGAAAAAGCCGCACACATTATTTATTCATTTGTAAAGATGTAACGGGGGAAATGACATGAAAATTCAAAGAAAGAAAATATGAATCCACAAATCAGATCATTTCAACAATTTATGGGCTTTACGCTGTCACCAGATATATTTTAGGATTATTATTATTATCAATTTCAGGTAATTTTTTGACAGGAGTACAAACAAATGGGAAAGACTGCTGTTCAGTCTGATGGAAGTAGGGTAGGCTATTGAACAGGAATAATAGAAAAATGACACCCATGTCTAGAAGTCAAATAAAAGAAATCTGGTTCATCTAAAGTTTAATGTTACAGTCACAGCTGGGCATTTCCTGAATGTTTGTCGGGCCTGAAAAGACTAATAGGTTTGAACACGAGTAAAAAGGCAGGCGGATCATTTTTAACAGTGTTTTAAGAAAATATGAAGTCTTCATTTAGCTCAGCTCAACAGGTTTCTGTTGTCAGGATGCAGATGAGAGTGATAATATGCCATGCCTACAAAAATGAAGGGTTTTTGGAAACAGCAGGCTTGCAGCGTTGAGCGTTGTCATCAGGCGTCTGCCCGTTGTACCTCTGATAATGGACAGGCAGGCAGCTGTCTCCAATTTTATCACAAGCCACCATTACGTAGCCGTAACGTGGATCTATATTTTCAACTTTACAAGTATTGCTGGACGTATTCACTTTGACATCATATACAGTCATTTTAGTGTCGCTGATGCATATGTTCTGATTCGGATTATTAGGGATTTTCTTGCAGGTGCCGTGGCCATCGCAGATGCCCTTGACTTTTCGGCAGTCTTTCGACTTGAGGAATGATTGTATTTCAGTTCTCGTGCAGAGGCCCTTCTCCGTCAGGTACCTGCAGAACGAGTATGAGTATGAGTACAAGAGTGTTGCTTTTAACTACAAGTGTACAAAGGGTGGTCGAGCCATGCAGTGCTGGCTCCTCAGCTCTGGGGCAGCTCTCCTCTGAGCTTCACACACATTTGGATCTAGTTTTGTTTTGAAAACTGCACAGCATTGATTTCACTCATTAATGCACAGGCATGCAATCATGTTGTTTGCTAGCTTTTCAAGTTGTAGCCTACTTACTGATGTAAGCTTTAACTCACTTTTTCCATGCAGGTTTTGATTTTGTGTCAAAGCGCTCGGTCAGGATATGTTTACGGGAAAAGTCGTCGTAAGCAGACTTGCTGTTTTTCGTCTCACAAGGCCTTCCCCTAGGTGGTGCAAAGTCAGTTCTCACATTATTGCCATGCATTACCACTTCCTGCCACTCTTGAGTGAGAGCTAGAGTGATGATGCTGGCTGTCAGCAGAATGAAGTTCATCCTGTGGGTGATGAGACAAAGAGGGAGAGTTGTGGCATGGAGAGGGTTAAACTGTTGTTTCAACTCAAACAACAAAAGTAAAAGAAATGTTTTCAATTTCTGTATGGTTGACAATGAATGCCCACCAAATGTCAGCCAAAGCTGTCAACCAAATTCATCTTTGGCAAACAAACCAGTGAGGGTCAGCTGCCCTGGCCAGTGCATGTTTGAGACTGTAATGCTGTAAAGTTTTGGTTATTTAAACAGCACCAGTCAAAAGTCTGGACACACCCTCTCGTTTAGTGGTTTTTCTTTCATTTTTATTGTATAAAAAATATTCTTATTTGTTTCCTACATTATTCCATAGTGTTCTTGCATAATTTTGATGTCTTCAGTATAAATCTATTGTACAATGTAGAAAATAATAAAATTCAAGAAAAACCGTTGAATGAGAAGCTGTGTCCAAACTTTTGACTGGCACTGTACATCTATCTATCTATCTATCTATCTATCTATCTATCTATCTATACATACACACACACACACACACACACACATATATATGTATATATGTATATGTGTGTGTGTGTGTGTGTGTGTGTGTGTGTGTGTGTATGTATGTATATATGTATGTATACACACACATGTATTTATAGATGATATTTTAAGAATATTTTTAAGAGTTAGTTCAGCTGTAGGAAGCCCATAATGAGGTCTAAATAAAATAATAATGAATTGTACGTGCATGAAATGTATTCTCACCTTCTTGGCATCAGTCAGGTCACAGTGGTCCAGTAAAGCTGCTGTGTGGAGGAAAGTGATCCCAAAATGATGTGCAGTCTCTACTAGAATCTCTTTTAATGTCTCTCCTTTTCACACCTCCAACACCCCCGCCCCCCACCCCGTTCTCTGTGTGTGTGTGTGTGTGTGCACGTGTGTGTGTCTGTCTTGAGGGCCAACAGCTACACAGCCAATCATAACACAGCAAAATTGCTTTTCACCATATTTGTACATATTGTGTGATCCCTACCATCAAATTAGTAAAGGGTAATACATCTGCACATGTAGGTACGAGTAACAAATGTTATTATTCGTATCGCCAAAGTTGTTTTCGTCTGCTCTGTTGGTCTTTTTGTGTGTCTGTGCTCCACTTAACCAGACTTTGATGAACAGAAAAATCAATAAAAATGAAAAATTAAGAGCTAGAGAGTAACTTCTCTAACCAACTACCTGCCAAATTCTAATAAATGAGGAAGTATGTTTTTGTGGTGAGCCATGTGTTGACCTATATGTTGCACCAGGGCCGTTGCAAGAACATAATATTTAAAATATTACAAAAAAAATTAATTGTACCATATAATATTAATATATTAAAATATTAAATATTAAAATATTACAGATTATAAACTGTGGGAAGTTTAGTTCTAATATTCGACATAGTCTCAAAAAATTACATTATTCATCGCCCAAACAAGCATTAAAAAAAAAAAAAAAATACAAGACCGTTACTAATTTTATATGTTTCTGATACGTGAATTCCTACAATTCATTTATACACTGTAAAAATAAAAACTTTAAAGTGCTGGCCAAAATATGATTTCTGAGTAAAATGAACACAAAAAAAAATTAATTGTACCATAAGCTACAGCAAAGTAATCGCTACAACACACTTTATTAAGTTTCATGCTAAAAGTTAAAATACATAAACTGCAACAACCTAACTAAGCTAAGCCAACTTAAAAATTATCTGAACAATAGATATTAAGTTGGTGCAACACAATTTGTTTGAAATTCATAGTATGTTAAACTAAAAATCTGAAGTTACCGGAACAAAAATCAGTTGAAATTCATAGGATGTAAAGCTAAAAATTTCAAGTTTTATGCATAGGAGAGATTAATTATCTGAACAAAAGATAATTAGTTGGCACAGCTGATTTTCCTCAAAACAACTCAGTAAGTTGCCTTGAAATGGGGAGTTCTCAACTTTTTCATTTTTGATGACTATAGCGACGGCCACAGCCACGCTCTGTGACAGTGGTTGTCAAACTGTTGCTTGGGACAACATGAGGTCCTTTCTAAGGGGTTTTTTCTGCTTTCTTTTGAAATATACTGAGTAGTTTGAAAACAATTTTCACCTCTCTGCATATTCAGCCTGAAACAGAGGGGTCACAAGTAGGTGTTGTTTTGTCTGTTTTAAGGGTTCCTGAGCCAAAAAGACTGAGAACCACTGCCCTGTTAAATGGCCTTTAGTGATAAAGGTTCCTTACAAGAACAACAAGTGTATTTCACATTCAACCATTTTTTTTTTTATTGTAACTTTGTCTGAAAAAATAAGCCTTTTGTACACAAACTCTGTTTCATGTCATCTCCTTCACCACATGCACAGTTGAACTTAATGCTTTAACCTTTTTTTTTTATTTTTATTTTTTGTTTGGATCCCCATTAGCTTCATGCAAAAACAGCAACAACAAAAATAAGCAATAATTTAAATCACACTGTATCAATAACACAAAAAGTCAAAAAAGAGTAAAACAACCCAAATGTAAAGATCAGTAAAAAAGTGAACTGACATATGAAAAAAAAAAAAAATAAAAAATAGGACTCAGAAAATATACTTTGTAAATATATATGCATTAACTCGCTCCTTTATGTGACAAAACACCCACAGACACACAAATAACGAAATAACGGAAATGAAATAGTGGAAACTACAGCACAGGTTCAAAAGACTGAGACAGCATTCAGGATATATGTAAGTTGAACACACTACACATCGAAATTGCGGGCATTTAGTTGAAATGGCCATTTGAACTGATGCACTTTGGGGGGAACAGGAGAAAAGCCTTCATTTCGTAGATCACATTCACTACAGGCCACCATGTTGAAGTGGAGAAGTGGCTGAAGTGCTTCAGAGCTGCTGTGAGGTTTATTTTTTTCTCTGACGGAGCCAAGTTAACCACTCCTATAGACTTCAAGTCATTAAGCTAAGCTAACACAAACGTTTATACAGACATGAAACTAATATTGAACATTTTGTCTCAGTCAGAAAAAAGGGTATTTTGCCCAAAATGTTGGACTATTCCTTTAATCATTACTCTTTACAATGTAATTATGACTAGGCAAATGGCTTTCTGATTATAATGTTAATGTTTATTAACAGGATTGTCAAACTTAATAAATACTAATATGGCTTGCCGCACCAAATTAGTCAAAAGAGCTAGGAAAAGGCAGCTTGGTAACAAAAGGTGCATCACACCAGTTTGGCTCACACAGTCGACTTTTAACGGCGTTTCACAGCAGAGATGATCAGGGGTTCAGAGTTTCTCTGATTCTGTGTAAGATGCGGGCTGAAGTATGGACGGAGCTCGCCTTTGAACGAACACGTGGTGAAAGAGAAGATGTGAGAGCGAGCCGTCATGTCATAGAAGGACACAAGGCCTTCCTCGTAATCCACAAACACGCCCACTTTCTGGGGTTTCTTTTTCAGAGACAGACGGATTGGCTGGGCTGTCATGGCTGCATACTGACTGTCATCATAATGTACAACCACCCAGTAACCGTCATCTGGATTCAGCGACAGTTTCCCCTTGCGGTTTGCATCGCCTCTTGCAACACCCAGATCCCACCCTGTCTTTTTACCCACTTCCACCTCCCAGTACGATTTCCCAGAGGTCAACCTGTTGAGGCCCAGGACGCTGCCGAAGAGCTCGAATCTCTCTGGAGCGTTGGGCACTCTCTGGATCTCGCCTCCGTCTCTCACTTCCTTCCCATCATCCGACAGAACGAGATTTGTGTGTGCAGTTTTTGGGTCCAGCTTTACATCCACTACAGTTGTGATACAGTCATAACACAAGACAAACACAACAGTGCTAATGTGAAAAATTATGACACATAAAATCAGTTTAACTGTTCTATACTTGTATAGATAATCATTTGAATCTTTAATGGGAAACACCAGCCTAAAAGACATTAACACTGTTTAAAACCTTGGAGTGATGAGTTACATCACATTTCTGGTGCCATATTGCTTTGTGGTGTTGGTTTTTGTTATTATGCAATTAATTAGTGTTAACTGTTGGGTTTCAGTGTCAACACCTAAAAATAAAAGTAGATTCCTTGTAGAATGAGTAATTTCGCCTTGTACATGGTTGAGTCATGGAGACAGAAAGAGTTTGAACAACTGATTTAACCATTTGAAAACCATTTGCACCCATTTGAAAAACAAACAAACAAACAAAACAACACCAGAAATGCAATGTAAGCCACCAATCCCACTGTTCAGGGTAGGAATTTCCATTTAAGGAAAGCAAATTCCAAGCACTCTTCAGGAAAATGTTTGACCGATGTCGAACATCCTTTTTTGATGACACTTTTGATTTAGATAAGGCTTTTATCTTTATGATGAACACCATGGATTTGCTTGGAACATCTGCCTTAGGCTTTACTCGATATACTACAATTTATCATGTTTTACCCCATTTTGATATTTGTTTAATGTCATGAAGCACAAACCTGCAAATTTGGGAATCCTCTTGAGTTCTGTGGAAATACAAACGCATCATTAAATTAAACTAATTAATTAAAACTAATGAATACATTAGGTTCAAACTATAGTAAAGCCAGCGACTTACCAACAGAGGAGAGCTTCTCCAGTTCTTCTTGTATTTGCTCCATCATGGTTGATGTTATAGTTCTCAGGGTACCGAAGGAGAAGAATGTATCCACACCTAGCTTTTTCCAGTCTTTGAGGTCATCCAGGCCCGTTACAGAAAGAGAACCCTGTGTGTATGGGTGTACAAGGGAGTGTGTGAGTGTATGCATAGCAAATCACATCGTCCAATGTAGAAAGAGGAACATAAAAGAACCAGAGAGGGGCAACAGATATCATTCATCATTTTGACTCTGTAGCCTCACCTGAACATCAGAGTTTCTGTCCAACTCAGCGATGGCATTTTTCAGTTTGTTGATCTCTTTCTGCAGCTCTTGGATCAGGTGTTTTGCCTCTCTCTTTGCTCTTTGTCTCCTGACAAACAACATATGCAATGTTAGCAATGTTAAAATATTAAAATATTCAATCTACTTTGTTGCCGAGTCTAAGGATGGCCACGTTCACCTGGAAGAAGACCTGCAGAGGTTGAAGCTGGTTGGTTATTTAACTCTTTGTGCAGTCATGGTAGACGAAAGGCTTTTAAACAAAACTGCCAAAAATGAGCACCAGCGTTTTTGAAAGACACTCATCCTTTGAGCACACCAGTAATTATCTCTCCTGATGATCACAAAATCTCTTGGACTGCCATGAAATTTGATGAGCACTTTAACACTCCCCTTTGTTGTGACGCCCCTAACCCCTGATGCTCAGCAGCAGTCGGCATCCACTCTGGTAACAAAAGGTAGCATAGAAGAACTGGTCCATAATATCAAATCATTGCATGGGTCATGTTTCTAAATAACAACATAGAACAATCAAATAATAGATTGGATTTTATCGATGTAAAGACACAAAAAACAATGCATCTCTATCGCAAAATTGTATCTATTCAAGGCTGCTCTGCAGATGCAAATCGCTTAATCTTCCCATCCCTACCCTGCAGGATTAATTATGGGCTGTAGACAGTCATGTAATACGTTGACTATGGAGTTGAGACATTGGTGGTGAAAAAATCAGCATGTGCACAGCATTGCAAAGGGGTGCAATGTGTTACTAATGTATCAGTTTACATTAAATGGCATTAATAAAAACTTTGCTCAAAACAAGGAGCTACACGGGAAATGTACCCCCTAACCCAGGAGGTGTTAGTGCTGTATCTGCTCTGCTGGATGCGTAGTTGTTTCCCCAGCAAAGCGAGGGCATTTTTAATTGACGTACATTCATTCTCTATGCCTAACCATAACCTTAAGCTAACTTGCCCTGATTTGCTGGGGAAAAAAATGGCCTGCTGGACCAACCTCTCCTCCAGAGGTTGAAGGGCCCTCTCTCGAGCCTCCTCCACAGCCGTCATCACCTCCGAAAACACAGCGTTGATCTCCAGCCACTCACGGTCCAAGCTGCCCTAAAAACATTGATGCAAGAATCAAATCATATTCACTCAAATGCAGAATAAAACTCAACCTTTGAAAAAAATAATATATGTGTACCTGCTGCAACTCACCTTGCAGGCTTTCACAGCCACTCTTATTTCGTCCACCTTCTGCTCTCTCATCTGAATTTTTTGCCGTAACTCAGCTTTGATTTTCCCTTGTCTTGCCTTGAATGAACACACACACACAAGCAGCACTGTAAGTCAACAGCGGTGAACACAGTATAACCAGGACTGAGAGGTGGGTTTAAACCTCTCAGATGTTGTAGGACTTAAAGAGTATGTTGAATGAATAAAATGAAATTACATAAAACATGGTGCACCTCAGAGTTCCCATGTAAGCTATAAAACAATGAAACAGGCAAGTATCACTGTCATTTTCATATTCAGCCTTGAAATCTTTTCTTCAATGAAGTGAAAAAATCTCAAGAAAATCAGAATTTTCTTTAGTTGTGTCATGTTCTGGATGCTGATGTGCTGATCTGTTTTATTCTGCCTCATTCCAACACATTTATACTTATTAAATTGTTTCAAATGGTCAGTTGTTGGAAGAAAAAGAAAATTTTAAGGTTGAATATGAGACTAAATGACTAGTTAAGGGTTAAGAGGATGGTTGATCGTTATGGATCAAACATTTGGTGGCATTTGTATTAGTGCAGTACCAGAGGGGTGGGGTTAAAATATCAGAATAGGGAGCTAGGTGAGTGATTAGTGACAAAATTGTGGTGTTTCTGTGCTCTTAAAATTTCTCTTTATGTGCATGAGACCTCAGTAGGTTTATCTATGTATCAGAAAATGGGTTCTAGTACCTGTGAGAATTTTTGATCTTCCTTGTCCTCCTTTTGTGGTTGAACTCTTGTTTCCTGGTACGAAGTCGTTGGTGGTTTCCAAGCCAGCTGGTCCGCCTGAAAGATGTCAAGCACACACTGCATGCTGGCCTCAACTGGTAACTAACAGCAGGCCTAAAATAAATCCTTTTCAAACTGATAATGACAGAAATGAACAATGACTAAAATTCAATTACGTCAAACATGGTGCACCTCACAGTTTCCGCAAAGGTTATAAAAGAACATATTTATCAACATATTTATCAATAGTTTCAGATTTTAAGACTGAATATGAAACTAAATGACTAGTGAAGATGGAGAATCATTGCAGTGTGAGAATAAATTAGGTTTACATGCTATCTGAAGAAATGCGTTTAAACAAGCATGGCATTCTTTTTCTACCTGCAAACCCTGGGAGAAGTCAAGCCTCTGACACACGGCCTCCAGCTCTGTGGCCCTCCGGGGGGCGCCGCATGAAGAATTATCATTCAACCTGGGTGCTGTAGAGAAAGAAGACTGTCACCACCAACCATAGCTGCCTCATTTTTGTAAGCATCATGCTATCATCTGTTCAGAATTAACAGTAATGCCACATACATGATGCTGACTTGATCTTTAATGCCGCTGCAGCTGAAGGAGTAGTTCGGGTGTCGCTGCTTGGTAGCATGCTCAGCTGGAGAAAAAGTGAGAGTTAATGTTTGTGTTTCACTGGAGAATCATATATATATCAACAAAAATAACTTGCAAAGATCATTTCTGTTGTGTAAGCAATATTAAATAATCATTTAACTTAAATCAGTGGCTCTCAAACGTTTTCTCTTAAAGAATGAATCAACACCAGCAGTTAACCTCTCCTGCACTGCCCTCTAGTGGCTGCACTTTTGGACACAATCTCAATCACTGGTGTGGTTGCAATGCCTTTTCTTCTGTCTGAACTTACCTCTCTTTTGAGGTCCTGAAAAACGTCCCGTTGCTGCACCTTCTGCCACTGGTTCCCCCAGTGGTACTGTTCGCTCTCCGGGATCCTTACCCCCTTTGGCGTGCATCCCATCTTCCCCTGGTGGATTCTCAGGCCCTGATAGCTCGTCACCTTGGACCAGCCACAGTGACAAACCTGAAGGCTGTCATATGAGAAGTCCACTGCATCTATTTGAAGCACAAATGGTATGTCTTTTAAAAACAAAGCTAAAAACCTGAAGTTCATCATTTAAAGAAACAGTTCGCCTCAACATGAAAAGTCAGACATGAAATCCAGAGTGTTACTGAACAAAACTAAATGAACACATGGTAAGTTAGTCCAGGTAAATAAACAGGGCCATTTTGTTTCAACTGTAATCTATCTATCTACTTTCTCAACAGAGCTTGTGCAGTATAATATATTTTTTGGTAGCAAAAGTCAATATTTCCTATATTTTCCTCACTGACAATACTCCATAAGTCAATAACTAACAAACATGATGCTGCACCAGCTGTTTGAGGAAATATGATGACCATAGTAGGCATTAGGCTTTTTTTTTTTTTTTTTTTTTTTTTTTTTTTTTTTTTTTTTGTACTGGAATGTCTAACATACTCTGGGTATCATTTTAATTCAGGTCAGTGCAGGGGTTTGTGAGCTTCTCCAGCCTAAATAATTAAATAGTGAGAACACTTATGACAAATTAGTGATCAAGGCTACATTGAGTTCCCATGCAACATTAGTTAAAGAAACTTTTTTTAAAATGTATTTTTTTATTGTTTTCCCACTGCAGAAAGATCACATACAAAAAACAAGAGATAGAAACTAAGTTTTTATATTAAAAAAAAAAAGGTTATTAGCTGAAAGATAAAAGCAGATTTACACTAAGTATATTACTGGTTTCATAGTAATTATGAGCAAGTAATTATTATCAAGGCTCAGGGTGATGGACAGGTCAGTGTGAATGCATACCTATGCATACTTTACTTTAGACTTTACTGGAAAACCTCATTTTGTGCACACTCGGGAAGATGGCGCACGCTCGGCTGCAACAGCGCAGGATCCTAAAGTATGCATGCCTATGATTTGTTACTGCTTTGTAAATAAATGTGTTGATGCTGACCCAATACTAGGAATATCTGGAATAATTACAATAATGTGCCTTAACGAATCCTCAGTGTGACTGTGCACAAGTGTTACTGTCTCGAAACAAGTTCTTACAGCTAAAAAGAGTCTCTGAGAGTCATTTAGCTTGATGTGCATGTAAAATAACTAACTTTAAGATTTACTAAGTAATTAAGAAAAAAAGACAAGGATTCTTCAAATAATCTTGATAATCTGGCCAAAGACTTTATAACATTGCCGTGGTTAGATCGGGAGTTTTTGTGGTGTAATTACTGACTCTGAGGATGCAAAATAAGAAATCCTAAAGTTTTACAACAAGCAGGATGTGGTGTGTGTACTCACTGTCTTTGATCGGGGTGTACATATCCAACCATGGGTCCGATAGTTTGGGCTTAAGTCCTTGATTTCCGAAGAGGTACTGGTCGCTCTGTGGGATCCTCATCCCCTGCGGTGTGCATCCCTTCTTCCCCTGGTGGGTTCTCAGGCCCTGGTAGCTCGTCACCTTGGACCAGCCACAGTGGCATTGCTGGAGGCTCATGTCAGCTGAGGTTTCAAACGTCTGTTCAAGACAAAATAATAACCAATAAATCAGTGAATCTTCTTGATAATGAGTGTTTTGCTTGTTTTGACAGTGTCTGATACAGTTTGTGCCAGAAGCTACCCTTCCAAAATGTGCTCCCTTATGCAACACTGATGTGAATTCTTATTTATTATCTGGAAAAGGAAAGGAAAAGGATTTTTTTTTTTTTTTTTTTGTTATCAGCATCCACAAGCCTGGAGCCTGAGGACGCCGGTACACATACTGAGGTCTAGATACTGACAGGGTCAAGCCTCCTCTTTCTTTTTTCTGTATCTTGTATCCGTGAGGTATCACTTCTTCTCACTTGAGAAACGTGAGTCTGACAAACAGGACAGGCCAGCCTTTTATCATCGGAAGAAAACCTGCATTTTATGATTTGTCTCAGTCAGTCTATTTCATACAAAGTCTGTCCCAAAAGCTATCTATCTATCTATCTATCTATCTATCTATCTATCTATCTATCTATCTATCTATCTGTCTGTCTGTCTGTTATTTATTAATTTATTTATGTTTTTGTTTGTTTGTTTGATCCTGCTCTTAAATAAATACTAATGAGTCATATTAATTGGTAGGCTGTTAAGTGACCAGTCGCCACCTAGCGGTTGAAATAAAACATAACATTGGGCGAAACCTGAGCAGATTCGCTTGATTACTTTCCAAAACGAGGGCAAACAAGCCATGAGCAACATGACAAAAAAAGCAATAAATTAGTAAAAAGTTGCAAAACAATGACCCAAAAATTAACCTCTCCCACCAAAAAATAAAAGTAAAAACAAAACAAAATAAAGCAAAGAGATTACCTGAAATTAAGCAACGAAAAAGTCCCAATAAATGAATAAAATAAAACGTTTTTAAATAAATATAGTTTTTTTTTTTAACTCTTTTTTATTTTTTTAAATCATTTTTTGCAATATAATTTTCTTTCTTTCTGTCTGTCTTTCTGTCGTTCTTTAAATTTTCCAGGTCATATTCTTTAATTCAGACCTTTGTTTAATCAGGGATGGCCACAGCATAACATAACATATAAGTACATATAAAGTAAGTACATATTAAAAAAAAACTGTAATAATAAAATGCAATAAAAACAAACAAACAAAAAATGTTATAAGAATGCAATGCAAAAATAACAGCAGCTGCAAAAATAAATAAATAAATGAATGAATGAATGAATGAATAAATAAATAAATAAAGAAAGAAAGAAAGAAAGAAAGAAAGAAAGAAAGAAGGAAGGAAGGAAAGAAATAGATCTAATAAAACAATAAAATTATTAATGGATGCACGTAACAATTGCAAGCTTTTGCTGATTTCTTGATAATTTTCGGGTCGCTCCTTGCTCAGTGGCTCATTGCCCTTTTCCAAATGTTTTTAAATAAATCAAGCCTCTTTGCTCGGCTTTCAAAGGGTTAAAAAACAACAATGAGTCAGATGTTCAGCACTTTGTACTGCTGCGTTTCCTGGACTTTGCACACGCCAGGCGTGGGTGCGCTCCGGCGACTCTAACGCCGTGCACCCGCAGATGTTGACCAGGTGCAGATCGCCCTCTATCGGTAGAAATGAGCACCCTGAGCCCCGGCTGGCACACAGGACGAGGTGGCCGAGTGGTTAAGGCGATGGACTGCTAATCCATTGTGCTCTGCACGCGTGGGTTCGAATCCCATCCTCGTCGGCGAGATCTTTTCACGCGCCAGTGACGAGGTGTTGGTAGTACTAAACCTCTGCTTCAGGTCAGCCGCGCACACACATTTGACTAAGTGCCTATCAGCACGCTTTTACCTTTGCGCCGCATTCAACTCACCTCAGAGACACCGTAAATACGAGTGCCAACTGAAACACACACACACACACACACACACACACACACACACACACACACACACACACACACACACACAGGGCACTGACTCCGCCCCGCCCATCCCTTGTTTTGGCATTTAATGCCACACGGCAGAGTTGTGTTGATTAAATGAAGTATCACGAGTTTGGTACAAACCGCAGCACTCCCATGGAAATACTTACGCAAGTCTGAATCACTGATAATTACCGCTTAATATAGAATGTCTTAAAAACAAACAAACAAACAAACAAACAAACGAACGAACGAACAAACGAACAACAAAAAAGAAAAGAAAAAAGTTCTGCTATTGCTGAAACCAGTCTTCAAATGTAATTTGTTAAATTTGTTTAATTTCTTTCGGTTAACATTGTGTTCCAATAGGCTTTAGGAATATATAGACCTACGTGTGTGTATATATATGCATATATATGTTTTCCAAATTTTGTCCTACAATCCTTCAGCCCTCACTCGCGGTAATAACAGTTTCCTACCTGTGGCACCCCCGTTGAAAAAACAAGAAGAACAGTTCACGGTGTTGGTTATTGTTTTCCTCTCAGCAGGGGTGACTGGTTGTCAGTGATGTGTTTCATATAATCTTGCCCCGCGTCGTGCTGCACGCTGGCATGAATAGCGACAAATAAAGGCAGCAAAGGAAATGAGACTAAAAAAGTACAGTACCTTAAAGTCAGTGTCCCGTGGCTCCTCTGTGCGATCTGTCTCCTGTTTCCTCTCTCTGTTTACTTTATGAGCATTGTCCCGCTTTCAGTTTCATTTCTGCCTCAGGCATCAATCAGCCCCACCTCCATCGCACGGTGATACTGTACGACCTGATGTCTACAGGTAAAAGTTCATTGGTGTATATATTGAAAAAAAATTATACATATAATTTTGATTTTTATTATATTATTTATTTATATTATTTATTATATGTAGACCTGTTCTTTCTACTGTACTGTAAACGATGATGATCTACCAATATGCTGTACACATAATAATTAATACAATGGTACCAAAACAGTATAGAGTTTGTATTATAGTCTCTCTCTCTCTCTCTCTCTCTCTCTCTCTCTCACACACACACACACACACACACACACACACTCAAAATGTGTCACACCCACTGACAAACAAATACTGGCTGCTCTATCAGATGCTGTCCTGCAGCATGCAGAGAAGGAAGTGGCTGGTGAAAGAAAAAGTTGAGCTTATCGACAAAGAAATGAAGAGACAAAGTTACCACAATGAGGTACAACAGGATGTGGAGGTGCACCACAGAGGAGAGAGAGAGAGACAGAGAGGCAGGAAGAGAGAGAGAGAGAGAGAGAGAGAGAGAGAGAGAGAGAGAGAGAGAGAGAGGAAGAGTGAGACAGAGAGGCAGGAAGAGAGAGAGAGAGAGAGAGAGAGAGAGAGAGAGAGAGAAAATCTCAGGTACAGTTAATACATTTATCTGGCATTGTTTCCCACAGTGATTGTAATAGCAGATTACAATAAAGTACAAAAACTATACAACTGCTCGAGTGGCAGTGATGTCACTTCCTGTGACGAGTAGAGCACCAGCAGAGACTTATCTTACATGCACACATTCATCCAAGAGCAGCCATGTGAACTTGTGCACTCACAAATAAAGATCACAAAATGTATTGCATGAGAGCAGAGGGCACTTCCACTTGATTTTTATGACCTCACCACCTTTCCTGTGGCTCCACCCTTAGGTCAAAATATCAGCTTTGATATTGCAAAATCCACTCTGACGAAATTTGGAAAGCACATTCATGCTACCTCGAGGATGAACCCTGTCATGACCTTTCCTCTAGTGCCACCTTCTGACCAAAATGTACTAACTCCATTCTCCCACTGCTTGCACATCCATACCACCAGTGGGCTCATGCTTGTTTTCTTACATGTACATACTGTATATCAGTTACACATATATGTTCTACATATCCAGAGGTCCAGTGGGAGGGTCTATATTAATGGATGAATGAATAAATGGGTGAATGAATGAAGTTTTATTATTGTCACACAGAGCCTGCAAGGGCTTATAAGACACAATTTAAGCAAACCAGGAGCAGACTACAGCACATACATTGTCAAATACTGGAAAAAAAAGAAAATAAAGAAACAACTAAAGCATCTTTCACCTTTGCAACAGAACTCCTGTATCACAATCAAAAGCTTACTATCATATGTATTATAAATTATAATAAGTACCAAATAAACCAGTTTTTGCTCATTTGAATTCTGAATACCAGAACATTTCAGGGTTTTGTTGAACAATTTCATGGGACAATAATTTTACTGAGGCATCATAATTTGTAAATTACAAAAGAAAATGAGTCACTTTCCACCCAGATCACACAGCTCACACAGTTGTTTTTCCTCCATAGTACACAGTATTTATATACAAGTAGATATATGTTTGACTCATATATGACTATTTATGTAACATATGACAGCGTTTCTCTGGTATAGGGGCATATACAGGATCTTTCTACATGAGAATTATGTATGGAATGTGAGTCCTTGATAAAGATGAAAAGTGAAGGATGGCAGTGGAAGGATAGTTTTATTACACATCGTATAGTGCACCAGCACTCACACAACACACCAGTAGCACACCTGCAAAACACACACACGTTCCTCATTACACGAAGAATCCTTAACGGTGTTAAGAGATGATCAGAGGTTCAGAGTTTCTCTTTTTCTGTCTAAGATGCGGGCTGAGGTATGGACGGAGCTCGCCTTTGAACGAACACCCGGTGAAAGAGAAGATGTGAGAGCCAGCCTTCACGTCATAGAAGGACACAAGGCCTTCCTCGTAATCCACAAACACTCCCACCTTCTTGGGTTTCTTTTTCAGGGAAAGGTTAATCGGAGGAACGGTCATTGCTGCATACTGACTGTCATCATAATGTACAGCCACCCAGTAACCGTCATCTGGATTCAGCAACACTTCCCCCTTTCGATTTGCATCGCCTCTTGCAACACCCAGCTCCCATCCTGTCTTTTTACCCACTTCCACCTCCCAGTATGATTTCCCAGAGGTCAACCTGTTGAGGCCCAGGACGCTGCCGAAGAGGTCGAATCTCTCCGGACCATCGGGAACTTTCTGGACCTTTTCTCCATCTTTCACTTCCTTCCCATCGTCAGATACAATAAAACGTGTGTGTGCGGTGGTTGGGTCCAGCTTTACATCCACTGCAAATCATACATGGAAATAATCAGATTGACTCTAAAGACCACAGGATATCACCGTCACAGTGCATTCAGAGTAAAAGTGTACAACCCACCTGCATACTTGGTAACCCTCTTCAGTTCTGTGAAGAGAATTACAAAAGAAGTAGGTACTTTAGGCTTTGCAAATACATTTAATACAATTTAGGGATGTATTTATGTTTACCGTTAAATCTTACCAACAGAGGTCAGCTTCTCCAACTCCTGCTGAATTTTTTCCATCATGGTTGTTATGTTTTCTCTCATGGTGCCAAAGGAAAATGATGTATCAAGAGTTTCCTGGGTCCAGTCTCTGCCATCACTCATATTTGAAATGCATGGGTAATTCTAAGAGCGAGAGAGATAGAGAAGGACAGACAGACAGATAAACAGAAGGGCAAAAAACACAAAGAAACTAACTTGGATCCCTTGCTTTAGGCATGAGGTTTCACTGTGTGTGAACATGTGCCTGTGTATGCGTTCGTGTGTTTGTGTGCATGTTGGGACGGAAATAAGCCCACACCACCATACCACTGCTTTTAAGTATTAGTGTGACTTCTGTACACAAGTTGACACAGCACACCTTTTCAGTCTGTCCCAGCGTCTTTGTTAGAAGGTGGCAGTTTTCTTCTCACCTGCAGAAAAACGACATGATCGTCCACAGCTGATATGGCGTCCAGCTTGGAGACGGTCTTTGTGAGCTCGCTGAGCTCCGCTGTCACCTGCTCTGTGATTTTGTTCGCCTTCGTCTCCACGACGTCTCTCCTTTCCTGCAGCGGCTGGAGAACTTTCTTCTGAAATTCCTCGACAATCACTAACAAAGCTGTGAACACATTATCGACCTCCCACCACTCATTGTCCAGTCTTTCCTAAAAATGGGAGAAAATCCAGCATTAGCCACTTGTTGAATTGGACTTTGCTTGCATTGGCTCAATTGGCTTGAAGAAGGCAGTACTCCCAAGTCTTCATGGTAAACTTGTCTTCCAACAATGGCAGCTGCTGTATCTCTGATCTAACAGAAACAATTGGGTCCGTAATATTACAATTTTAAAAAGTAAAATCAAAAGTTCGGATTAAAAAGCTCACACTTGCTGTTGTATAATCCATTCTCTGGTATCCAGTCATAAACACGTGTATTTTTGCTCAAATATTGCTGCAAAAACCACTTTGGCAAGATCCTCTCATGCATGGGAAAAGTTACTTAGACAGACACACACACTTGATGACTGCCCATGAGAGGATTTTAAGGAAGTGGTCTTTGCCGCAATATTTGAGCGAAAATACATGTATTTGGGAAATATTGAGTTTTACGACTGGATACCAGAGACTTGGCTTATCCAGCACATTTGATAGCATTTTGCTGTTGTAAAATTGTTAAACTAAGGCCCCAATTTTTTTTCCACTGGATCAGAGATGGCAGGCGTCTTTGGAATATGAGTTTACAGTGACAACACACTGTCATTCTCTGGTTGTCAAGTACTGTGGCTTTCGTGATTGATACCAACAACAAAGGCAACCTTTGGCATCAGGCAACAAAACAGAAACTGGACACGGTCTTGGTCATCCATGAAGGGTGTTGCTGGATCCAGGATTCCAACTTGGCTCTTGTGTGTGAAGGTCTTGTGCCCACCATCCACCCCAACTACCTCCTTTCGCTGACTTTCTCACACTCAAAACTCTGTTCCCTGCATTTCATACTGATGCCATTTGCTTTGCTATAAGATGCCAAAAGTGTGCCCACAGTGGGTTTTTGATATGAAAAATATACATTACAGGTAAAATCTTTCTTTAAGTGACTGGACAGCAATCCTTTTGCAATTGTCCACATAAAACGAAGGTGTAGATTGAAAGCCAATTGCTCATGAGTCACATGTAACCCCATCCAATAGTCATTTCCAGTGGCCCTTAACATCACTGGGCCCATCCTGTCAAATAAAACTTGGAGGGCTAACACACTGGCATAAAAACTGGCATTAAAAAACAATGACTGACCTGAGGACGTTGTTCCAACTAAAGGCAAGATTACTATGCCACCTGTCTGATTTTTCTGAAACTTGGAGGGAAGATGAATCTTGCACTTCTGTTGCACATCATTTGTGGAGGGCAACATGTGTCCATGTCTGACACATCCCGCCATGTTGGTGACAAAGACTCTCTTCTGGTTTTGAGCTTGACTTGGACTTGGCCGCTCTTCCAGTCCTATCAGGATTTGTACGATCTTGTATTATCAGGACGTTAGAATGTCTCTCATACAACTTACCATGAAAAACTCCAGAGATTTGCGGATCTCCTCCACCTTCGTCTCTCTTTCCCATATTTTCTGCTCCAACTCTGTCTTGGTGTTGTTGAGCTGAGCCTGCAGCAGACATAAATGCTAGTCAGTACTTAGACTTATTTTCCATGATAGGTGCTGTAATCTAAAACCACTGTTCATTCCACACCAATAAAACCATATGAAGTCATATCACTGTGCTTCTGGTATATGGCTTTATATCAGATTGCTGTCTATTTGCATTTTTTGGAGGGTGCGTTTGTAATTTCATTCACTTACATGATGCATTATATCTAATATACAGTAATGCAGCAAAATACTCATTACTTTTTAGACTTCAGCAGCAGCAAGAAAATAATTATTACTCTCACATGCCCTTCCATTATTGCCTGACCTTTTGCATAGTCCACTCCTATGTGTTACTTCACCTTCTTCATAGTCCACTCTGCCTCCACAGTGACAACGTCCTGGCCTGCTTCCACACAGAGCACGCAGATGCATCGTTGCAGTTTCCTGCAGTACAGCTCTAGGGGGCGCCCATGAGTAGGACAGGCCCTGTCATGCAAGTTCCCCACAGGATCCACCAACTTGTGGCCCCTCTGCACTGTGGATGTAAAATGGGGCTCCAGGTGGATGAAACAATATGAAGCAGGGCACACAAGGCAGGACTTCTGAGCTCTGAGCTTTTTCCCATGGCAAGCGTCACAGGCCACCTCGCCGGGCGCCCCGGTGTAGAAGCTCTCCTTGGTTGTTTCCACCTGCTGGATGAGGTCCCTCAGGACAATATTCACTTCCGGAGCTTTACTAAGATGCTGCTTGCACAGTGGGCACATCGCAAGATTGAGGTCCAGGTTGCGTTGCAGGCAGGACTTGCAAAATGAGTGGCCACAAGGTGTAGTGACAGGCTCGGTGAACACATCCAGGCAGATGGAGCAGAGTAGATGCTGCCCCATTGCGACAGGAAAGTCAGATGATGCAGAAGAAGACGCCATTTCTGCTTGAACAGAGTAGTGTGAGGTGAAACTGAAGCAATTCAAGAAAGCTGACTGTTTTGTTGCGTAGTAAAAAGCTAAAGTGACTGATGATAAACACCGATCTTTTGAACTGTGAATGTTTCAACTCGAGTAACTACTATATGCTTTGCAATTACCAAATGTGTAACTGGCACTAACTTCCTTGTTCAGTAAGCTTGCTCTCTACTGTAAATAATGTCCTAAAGCCCATTATTTCCTGCATCTAGGAAACACACCTGCAATGAAGCTTACGCAAAGCAACAACAAGTAAGATTTAACTGGCTCAACACAAATGAACACATGTCTGTGAGGTTTGATAGAGTTGTTCATCACCACCACTGAGTCAGAGGTTTTATCACAGTTCTTGACAAAAGTGACAAACAATAACTTATTATTATAAATACCCTACTTTAATTTCTATTACTTAATAATAACACTTTTGAGCCTAGATTAAAAAATTGCACACAATTATTAGCTTGTCATTCTTTTGTCATTACCATTGGAAACCAATCTTAAATAATGGCATTAATACCTATTTACACATGATCAGGAATTTAAAAAAAAAAAAAAAAAATGGGATATGTTTTTTCCAGTACCTTGCAGTTGTTGAGGTTTTCTCTCTTGTCTTCTCACGATATGTTTCTTTCCGAATTCCTTCTTTTTTTCTCTTTTGGAAATTAGATTCTCTTGAAAACTCTGCCAGGCGCTTCCCCTTTCAGCTCCTCTTCGCTGCGGTAAGTTCTGTTTCTCTGGAAAACGCCGTCCGTCAAACCTTTTTTTTCTAAATTGTGCAAGATGGCAGCGGACGGAGCGGCTTAGTGATGTGGGTGTATGTGGGTGTGTGTGTGTGTGTGGGTGTGTGTGTGTGTGTGTGCGCGCGCGCGCGCGCGCGTGTGTGTGCGCCTGGGTTTCTGTGGGTGTGCCACACTCTGAACAAGTTCACACAGAACACCTGCTGGACCTGCCACATCACTTCACAATAAAAATAATTAACTCTTCTGTTTACAGCCCTGCCTCTGACGTTTACGTGACTGGCAAGCCACAAATTAATTACTTAATTACGTAGTGTTCATTTTTTGACATAAAAGCGTAACAACAAGGAAGCTTTTAATATGACTTTATTTTTTTTTTTTTTTTAGCTTGTTATTATTTTTAATTGATTTTTGGTTCAAAATGTAGGCTGTTTTTTGTGCACGTCAGGTGTTGCATTTCAAAATTTATTCAAATTATTATTTGTTCATTTGTTCTAAATATATATGTACACACACACACACACACACACACACACACACACACACACACACACACACACACACACATATAGCTATGTGTCAATCTATATATCATATAATAATATAATTACTATTATTATTATTGCTATCATTATTATTATTATTATGAGTAGCAGTGGTGCCAGTAGTAGTGGTATATTCTGTAGGATTATTTGTCTAACGTCTTTATAAGTAGTGTAATAAGATATCATATGTAATGATTCTTATAACATTAGGTAAATAATCCTAGCAAAGATAAATAAATAAAGTTTGCTTTTGGACTCAAACAATTAGTTCTTAAGAAATGCTACTTCACATTTTTACACACTGCATGCACAGAACATTGTTGTGAAATACAGAAAAATATAGATTTGTAGTCATTCATTTGTAGTCATAAGCACCGTCTCTAGTTTACTCCATTTATTTAAAATAACTAAAATTGTTTTGGCCTCATGCTCTTTTTCCATCAGTTCATGCAAATATAATTTTTAGGGGCAACCCAAAGCTTGAGCGGGGCGAAATCAATGTAAACCAAGTTTGAGTTCACGTTCAAGTTTATTTAGTTCCTAAAATCGCTGTTTACAATCTCAAAGGGCATTACGCGCCCACAAGTTTACAACAAACAGACAAACAGAGCAGCATGTGACTCTTCCAGGCTTCATCCTCACAGCGGGCAAGAAAAAACTTCCCCCAAAAATCCACAGATGACGGGGGAAAAGGGGAGAAGTCTTGCCAGCGACCACAGAGACTCAACAAAAATGCATCAACCACAGATTCCATGACGCATCATTTCATAATACCTTCTCCTGCTGAAAATCTGTCAAGGAAAAACAATTCTCCTATCGTCTGCACTCTGAACCTTATTAACTCAAAGGTTTGTTTCTGTTTAGTTCCTTCTGGTGGCAAGAGAACAGAGCATTTCCTTTGTTGTATTTATAAAAAGGTGGCTTTTTTTGTTCTTCCTGTTTTGTCTCGTCTTGTCAGTGATGCACCAGCAAAACACACAGACACACACACATTCGTCATGCCATGAAGCATTGCTAACGGTAACTCACAGCAGAAATGATGAGAGGATCAGCGTTTTTGTCATTTTGTTTGAGATGTGGACTGAAATATGGGTAGAGCTCATTGGTGAACACACACTCAGTGAATGAATATATGTGAGAGGAAGCCTTCACGTCATAGAAGGACACAAGGCCTTCATCATAATCCACAAACACTCCCACCCTCTGGGGCTGGTCTTTCAGAGACAGACGGATTGGTGGAGCGGTCATGGCTGCATACTGACTGTCATCATAATGCACAGCCACCCAGTAACCGTTACTTGGATTCAGCGGCACTTTCCCCTTTCGGTTTGCATCGCCTCTTGCAACACCCAGATCCCACCCTGTCTTTTCACCCACTTCCACTTCCCAGTACGATTTCCCGGAGGCCAACTTGTTGAGGCCCAGGACGCTGCCGAAGAGGTCGAACCTCTCTGGAGCGTCAGGCACGTCCTGGATCTCGCCTCCGTCTTTCACTTCCTTCCCATCGTCAGACAGAATAAGATGAGTGTGTGCAGTATCCGGGTCCAGCTTTACATCCACTGCAAAGCATACACGGAAATCGATTTTATGGTACGACAGAAAAAACATAAAAGTCTGTCTTTTATAAGTTAAAAAAGTGTACACAACCCACCTGCAAACTGTATAACTCTCTCTAGCTCTGCAAAGTGAAACAAAAGAATTGTCTTATTTGGGTCAAACCCTGACAAATGAATATAGCACCGTTTGCCTTTACATTTCATGTCTTACCAACAGTGGTCAGCTTCTCCAGCTTCTGCTGAATTTGTTCGAGCATGGTTGCTGTGATTTTCCTCATGGTGCCAAAGGAAAGGGACGTATCAAGATCCACTGCTGTCCAGTCTTTGCCATAATCTGGGCCTGGAAGAGATGGATAAGTCTGCAGAGGAAATTAAAGGTTATTTGTTTGCTGTTTTTTTTTCTTCTTGACTCCAGACACTAAGACTATTAGAGTTGGATTAATGTTGTCTTCCTCTAAGCATGCAAGATATTCTGATGTCCAACAAGATTGCAGAGGTTATTCTGGTCCCTGAACGATAACTTGGAGCTAACCCTGACACAAGTGGAAATCAGTGAAATCGTCTATATATTGAGGAATTGCTTACCTGTCATACTAGATTCGCAGTGCTAATTGGACTGGCAGGTTAAAACTGTAGCAGCTGCATTGTTTTTGTTTTTCAGACATGGGATGAGTGCTGGGCCTAGACCGTTCTGGGAGACCTAAGTGTGTTGCCTAGCAAGCAGCTGCACTAATGACATCTGCAGGGAATTGGTTTTCTTCTCCAGGCTCCTTTCTAATGATCAATCTTTGTGCTTCTCTCACAATCTATTTGAAACTGGAGACTAAATAAAACATGCTCATTGGTTATGTAGTCATAGGACAGAGGTTTTCTGTAAGTTGGGAATGCAGGATACACAACGCTCCACAGTCACAATGTTTAGATGCTGAGATCTGAAAACATCTGAAGACTTGATGATGGTTCTTTGTTTTGATCAAGTTATCCTCTCACCTGCAGAAAACAGATGTGATCCTCCAGAGCAGATATGTCATCCAGCTCAGAGATGGTCTGTCTGAACTTTGTGATTTCTGCCTGCAGCTCCTCTGTCAGGTCTTTTGCCTCCTTCTCCACGACGTCCCTCCTGTCCTTCAGTGGCTGGAGAGCTCTCGCCTGAAATTCCTCCACGATGGCTATTAAAGCCGTGAACACACTGTCGATATCCCACCACTCACTGTCCAGCTGTTCCTAAAAATTGGAGAAAATCCTGCATTGTTTCTTTTGTTTGACAGTTAAGGTTTTATTCATTGCTAAAACATGACAGAGGTCTGATTTGCCATCCGCCATGAAACCTCAAAAACATCTTGCTTTTGTTGTTGCAATGTTCCACGCAACCACTGTGCGCTGCGAGCAAAATCAGTTCCAGATTGGGGCTTTAAACATGGAATCTGATCTATTTATTCAAGTCTGAGGACCATGCTTCTGTGGTAATCTCTACATTAATAAGCATCAAGACAGCTACAGTATGTGGACCTCCTCTGTTTCTTATTATATTTATCTTGGCCCAGCAGCCGCCTAGAGGGTTTGTGGATGTGTGCGTCCACTCAGTTTTTTCAGACATTGTGTGTTTGCCTGAAGTATTTATTCATTTAAATGATTACTGAAATGGATTCAGCCTGCTCTGGTCTCAGTCTTATTTTGGACATAGTTAACCATAGTCTTGGTCTTTCACTCCTATCGAGATTTGCAGAAACTCGTGATCTCAGGATTTTAGCATGTCTCTCAAACAGCTTACCACGCAAGCCTTCAGAGATGCACTGATCTCATCCACTTTGTCTTCCCTCTTCTTTATTTTCTGCTGCAGCTCTGTCTTGATGTTGTCAAGTTCATCCTGTAGCAGACCGACATTTAAGTCAACACTTCACACCGTCTACTTTCCATGGTATGTATTATAATGTAAGATCATCAATCCCAAATCTACGTGAAGCCTGACTTCTAATAGTTAAAAGTAGGGTACCTTGTCTTTGGTGGCAGGTGATGTCTCCGCCCATGGAGTCCAACAGTGGTAATGTTACGTGCCACCACGGACCAGGCACCATAACTTTCACCATTAGAGTTCAGGCTTCACATAGACTTAGGCTAGCAGTTTAGTTACGCTTTGAACTAACAGGTGTACTCTTTATTCTCTTTAGTCTCGGGTCTTTAACAGCAACAAATAACTAATTGATCTATATGTTACTTCACCTTCTTCATAGTCCACTCTGCCTCCACAGTGACAACCTCCTGGCCCTTTTCCACACAGAGAGCACAGATGCATCGCTGCTGTTTCCTGCAGTACAGCTCTAGGGGGCGCCCATGAGTAAGACAGGCCCTGTCGTCCAAGTTCTTCACAGGCTCCACCAGCTTGTGGCCCTCCAGCCTTTTGGTTGTGGAGTGAAGCTCCAGGTGGGTAGAACAATATGAGGCAAGGCACACAAGGCAGGACTTCTCGGCTTTGAGCTTTTTTCCCGTGCAGACGTCGCAGGCCACCTCGCCGGGCGCCCCGGTGTACTCATTGTCCTGCTTCTTCTGGGTCTTTCCCAGCTGCTGGACGATGTTCCTCAGGACAATATTCACCTCCGGAGCTTTCCTAAGATGCTGCTTGCACAGTGGGCACATCAGGTCATTGAGGACCAGGTTGCGGTTCAGGCAGGACTTGCAGAATGAGTGGCCACAAGGTGTAGTGACAGGCTCGTCGAACACATCCAGGCAGATGGAGCAGGTTAGATGCTGATCCACTGAGACAGCGACGTCAGATGATGCAGAAGACGAGGCCATATCTGCTTGAACAGAGCACAAGTTATTCAGTTATCTGTCTCTAATGTAATTTGAAGCCTGATATTATCTTCGCAAGGGGGTGGCCTGAAGTGGATCATGCATTGATCTTGTGTGTGTGTGTGTGTGTGTGTACTTATACTTTCTATGTAATAAGAACCAGAAAGCATTTTAAAACTCACAAAGTGGGAACATTTTTGGGAAATGAAGACATTTTGGGTGGTCCTCACAACTATGAAGGCAAATTCTGGCTTTCTGGTTACAGCTAAGGTTAAGGTTGGAATTAGGTTTAGGTTAAGGTTAGGGTTATGGTTAGGGTTGGCCATGTTGGTTATGGTTGAGATTAGAGAAAGGCTGTAGAAGACTGTGAAAAAGTCAATATTATGTCCTCACAAAGATAGAAGCAGAAGAGTGTGTGTACGTGCATGCATCAGCCTAATACGTTTTGTGCACAGTTATGACTCGATGATGAAGGACCTCTCGTGGTTGTGGTGATTCAAAACCTTTGAAAAACATTTATTCTCGTTACCATTTTACCAATTTTTTTTTTTTTTTTTACTTTGAGCGCTGCATTTTAGAAACTTTTTCCTCCTCGTACTTGCTGTTCAATTGACTTGGGTGCTAAAAATTTTATAATGACAGGGAAAACACTGTTTTCTTTAACTGTGTGTACATGTCTCTGTCTGCAGCTCATCTTGCACAATACTGGGCCTATCAGTCTAACATTTTTGGTGCACAGTTAAGACTATATGTTGAAGAACCTCTTGCGGTTGCATTGATTCAAAACCTTTGAAAAATCCGTTTTTTTACTGCAATTGAGCGATAACTCCTCAGCTGTTTTTTCACCTAAGTCTGAGCACCGGAAAAGAGGAGATAAGCCTGGCGGAGATCTGCACTCTACTAAGTGCACTCCTCTAGTATTTCATTAATAATGGCTGCTGTAAGTGGGAGTCATTATTTTGAGTGGACTAGCATGTTGTTAAAAATTCCGATGGATAATACAATATAACGGCTTTTGCAACAATGCCAAAAACTGTATCCGGGTTCAACGTCCATCTGTCCGATACACTTTCACTCGTGTGGGTGACTGGCATAACAAGCAAAGGCTAAAATGTCTCATTCTCAAGCCAAAAAAGCAAAGGACAAATCAGCATGGTCATTATGGTGGGTTGCCCCCTCTTCACATGTTGGATCGCCACTCTCAATAGTTCGATCACAGTCTCAATGTTTGTTTTAAGGACTGTTTTAAGCCTGGGCAGATGCATTTCATTGTGTTTGAATGTACACTGTACTTTTTAAATGGTAGTTACACATCCACTGGATAATTCAGCCTGGGGCGTTTGTGTGCTGTGTACTCACCATACCAGGTTGTCAAGAAAGTAATGAGGGAGAGAGAACCACAAGCGACACATCTGCTACCTGATCTCATATTTAGGTGTGGAGTTTTTGGAGAAGCACAGATTTTACTCAGCATTATCTTAAAGGCATAGCCTCATTGGTTCAGGATTTGCAAATCATTATTTTTCCCATTCACTGTAGGCATTGATGGCATATGGAATACGATCAGAGATGGCTTACAATATTTATAATGCAATCTTGCCATTATGGCTTAGAGCTATTTAGATGCTCCTTACCTCACAGCTCTTGAGGTCCTCTCTCTCTCTTTCTCTCTCTCTCTCTCTCTCTGTCGGTCTCCCTCTCTCGAGCTACCTCTCTGCCTCTGTCTCTCTGTCTTGGTTCACTCCTTTTTATCTCACTTCCTCCTCCCCTGTGCACGGCCTTCTTCCAGTTCTTCCTCTCCGTGTTAACTTTCATTTCTCTTGAAAGCTTTGCCAGTCACTTCCCTGTCTAGGCTGCCGATTGAGAAAACAAATTATGTGTGGGAGTGTTTGCATGTCCATGGGGTGTGTCACATTTTGAACAAGTTCAAACAGAGCACATGGAAAATCGGCCAAAAACTTTGTTGTGATATTGATTCCTCCTTTTTTTGAGTTGTCATTTTTTGAGATAAAAGCACAGCTGCAGTACATTTTTCGCATAGCGTAGCCTTTCTTCATTAGTGAAAAAGTATGACCTTTTTTTTTTGCTGAACTTAAAGCAATAGAAAAACAACAATAAATTATAAAAATACACAAAAATAAAGGACTTAATCTACAACTGACTTGTATAGCGTTATGGTTTTAGTTGAAGTTACAGGCACATATTGCTATTGAAATATTATTGGTCAGCTTGATTTGGATTCATGCAACTCCAGCTGCTCAAAATTTTACATACTATGTCTCACTGTATGAAAATAAGTATTTCCTTTATTTAATATTGCATTATTGTTGTTAAATACAGAACAGTGTACCAGCATACATCAGTGCACATTCATAATCCAATGTAATGATGATTCAGACATGTCAGCCTGTTAGACAGTCACTGTGGTTTGTTTAATTAATCGTTTCGTCAAAAACAAGTTTGTCCAGTAACTCCTGATGCGGTCTTCATCACATGTGAACAGCCATCAGGATGAGGTGGCGTATAGAAATCGCTGCACAGACAAAAAAAAGAAAGTGGCATTATAGCTGTGTTATGCTTGAATATAAATTGAGTAGTGCTTATGTATTAAAAAGTAAATGATTTAATGATGATTAGCCGGTTGTGTCACAGACCTGCAGGAAGTGGAGGCTGTCCTCAGTGAGCGACAGCCGCTCCAGCTCCGCGTTTCTCCGCCGTAAATCAGCGATTTCCTCCTCCAGCCCGTCTCGTGTCCGTGCCTCGCTTGTATTTTCTCCAGCTCTTTCACCGAGCTTAACGTTTTCAACTTTATCCAGTCTTTCCTGAATCATTTGCTCGAGTTTAAACATTTTTCTTTTTAATTTCGCCTGTCGAAAAACAAAAAAAGAGGGTTGATTTTTTTTTTTTTTTATCAGTGAGTCAGGCTAACAATGAGAGCCATGTAGACTCAACCATCAAATTCCTTCTATGCTTTTTTGGCGATTGAATGTAAAAGGCTGTCATGATAAGTCCGGTGTTGGGAAACCATGTTGACTCGACCCTCAAACTCCACATTCGCTTATTCCACATTTTTTTTGGCAGTTGTCTCTCAAGGATCCTCACTTCATTGCAGTTTTACAGAATGCACCTTTAAAATGAATGCGGTATTTATTTCTAGATGTCAGGACCTTTATGTGTACAGGTACCCTAACCACCTCCTTCTGTGACTGACTTTGTTGTTCTTCATGCTATGTCACTGTACGTCCGGTTCCAGGCTCCCATTTGATTGGTTAAGATTAGAAAACTTGCAACTGAAGAAATGGATGCTGAACAACTTATCATATGAAACATCCAGCTCTAGGTATTTAGATCAGGGTTGTGAACGTGTTGGTTTTACTGATTTATCTTCATTTTGTGCTGTTTTTTTCCTTCCTTCTCCATTTATTTATTTATCTTTGTGTATTAGAGTAAAATATGAGTTATCATTTGCAGATTCTTGCTATTACCAATTCTTGTCTGCCCCCTATCCATGAATTTCAAGGAATGGATATAAATGAAAAAAAAATCATGACTTTACTGCGATATCCTGACTAATTTCTTTGTACTGTATGCTCATAGCTGTACTGTATTTTTAATTTGTCAAATCAATTCAATTCAATCAATCAAACAATTAAGACTGATTGATGACGGGAACAGATGATAACAGCTTCTGACCCACTAGAAGGTGTGGCAGTGACCTACTAACCCAAACCTGTGGGGGCGATTATGACTGATATAGATAGATAGATAGATAGATAGATAGATATACTTTATTGATCCCAACCAGGGAAATTCTGGGAAATATTGTTCATATGGTGTGATAACAGTCGAATCCGGTACTTTAATGTACTTTGGTGTTGCAAAATGCAAAGTGTTGGGTGAAATCAATGGCTTAAGCAGTCCATTGATGTTGTCTTGCTAAATCCGCAATTTAACAGTGTAGTGTTTCTGAGTGGGACACATTACAGGCCAATTAGAGCTCACCTTCTTCCTTGCAGCTTCCTTGGTGAGAGAAACAATGTGATGGCCCCTGTGGTCTGTCTGGGCACACACGGCGCAGATGCATGTTTGATCGCTCCGACAGAACCTTTCTATCCGCTTCCCATGCAGCCTACACACAGCGTCCTCCAGGTTCTTCCACACACTGACCAGACGATGGCGCCCAAGAGCTGAATCCTGGTAATGAGGCTCCAGATGAGCGTCACAGTACGAGGCCAGACACACCAGACAGGACTTCACCGCTCGATGCTTTGCTGGGCAAAGATCGCATGGCACCTCTCCAGCTCTTAAAGGCACAGTTGCCTGCTCCGTCTGGGCAGCAGCGTGTAGTGTTTTGTCGGTTTTCAGCGGTGGCCTGGTGGGGAACACGGCCCTGCACAGGGGGCACTGGCAGGTCACTTGGAGCCTCCAGTATTCTCCTATGCAGCCCAGGCAGAAGCAGTGTCCACAGGGGAGGGAGACAGGCCTGTGGAGGTCATCCAAACAGATACAGCACTTGGCAAGCTCTGACATTAGGTCAAAACTCACTCAGTGACTGTGTGTGTGTGTATGTGGACACACAAGAAGACGACTTGAGTTCTGATGGACTGATTGATTAACTTCCACAGATTTCCACGGCAAGCTGATCCACTGCTTCTATATATCTAGAGAGAAAACAAGGACTATTATTTTGATATAGGCAGTTAGACCTGACTTACAGCCAAAACGCCTGATTTGTTGATGTTTAAAGGCCTGCTGATGTTATTCTCAAATAGTCAGAAGAAATGAATTCATGTTGAATGAATTTAAGTGACTACAATCTTTCTAGGTTCCAGATGATACAATAGTGTGAACAATAGTCTATTGATGTTTAATGTCTGGTTTATGGTTCATGTAAGCATTGGGCGTAGGTCAGAATTCATGCTACATGCAGTAGTGTGGTGATATTCACTCAACAGACCGATGGTACAACTAGTTTCTGCCACTTGACACTTATTTGAACCATCAACATTGAACTATCAATATAAAGTTTTACCAGAAATTCATGTATGGTCATTAGAAAGCAGCATAACACCCACCAGTGAGAAAACATACCCTCAATACATACATTGTAGTCAAACATACTCTGGTTAAATGGCATCTAAAATGAGTCCTCTTTGCCATTTGACAACAAATGCATAATCAAACACATAAATATACGGAATAATAAACTAAACATGAAGTTTTTATATATGAAGGATGGGATTTTAGAGTGAAAATATGCTGTTTGCTTACCTTTCTTGTGTAAAGACCATGTTGTTCTTTCAGTGGCTCCACTTGTGTTGAATGAGGTGACACTCCTATTGGTTGCTCGCTCCTCTGCAGGTACAGTGACACACCTACAGTGTCATTACTGGGAAAGAGGCGGCCACTGGACTATGTTACTCTTTCCTCATTTCCTCAGTGATTGTAATGTCATATACCTGAAAGTCAGGTGTAGCTCCTGCAGTTCAGCTACACAAGACACAATACACTAAGCACATTCCTGTCAGTATTTCATTTATTTTGGCATTAATTTAAAGATAAATACATTTTCCTGTTCCAGCCTTTATTTGAAGGTAAAAAACAGCTAAAATATATTTACAAAGGAAGACATTTTAATGAGGTCATGACGAAATCCTTTTTTATGTAGCTTTTATGAGAATCCATTTATTGAGTCTCATATTTCATTGCTCTGATAACAACTTGTTTTTCTGACAGTTTTTCTGGGAACAAGTGTAAATATGTTGAAACAAGGCAGAATAAGGCAGGGCAGCTCAATGCTGTCAAGAAAATGTTTCAAGGAAATTCTGGAAACAAGATGATTAGCACTGGAAACAAGTGGGATTATCTCATCCCGCTGACAGATTATGGACCTTGTTTTAAGAAGAATTTAAACTGAAAATGAGGCTAAATGACTTGCTTAGATGTATATTTTTGCAAGTAGCCATGACCTTGATGTGGCATTAATAACATATAGAGTAAAATTAGAATTTGGAGATTACACAATGTGCTGACAATCAAGTATCTTTTCATGTCTCTTCTGTTGCTGACTTCAGTTTTTTAAATCCTGCATCTATTAAATTATGTAATGGGTTTTGAAAGGGTTCAATAAAATCATAGAGGAGGTTTTACCCGACGACAGTGTTGTACATTTATTCTTTTGCGTCACTGGTGGAGCGTGCACGAGACAGAAGAGACAACCAATGAGCTCTATAATCTCCAATAAAGGTAATAACCAACGGCTCTGATTTTTTGGCCTTGCTATGCAGGTAGAAGTAGGGGAACAGTTTTTCAGTGAAAGATTCTCCTTCGAAAGAGTAAATGTGTGACTTCTGATCCACGTCATAGAAGGAGACATGGCCCTCCTCATAGTCCACATACACTCCTATTTTTCTTGGCCTGGGATTTAGGTGAAGGGTTTTGTAGCGACTGTTGCAGACTTCATAATCATATCCACTCTTTCCCAGGAAAAAGTAGCCATTGTCTTTATTTACAGTGACTTTGCCCTTCCTGGTGACTGTTTCCTTGGCAACACCGACATCCCAGTCATTTCTCAGGCCCACCTGGACCTCCCAGTAGTGACGCCCAGAGCTGAAGCCATTCTTCCCCAGAACTCCGGGATGGGTCTCAAACCTCTCTGGGTTATCTGGCACCACATTTGCAGTTTTTACAGACTTCACACGCTTGTTTTCCTCAGACAGAGTGAGCCAACGGTTAGCAGTGTTTGGGTCCAGGGTGACAGATTCTGAAAAACAGAAGTTCAGGTAAAGCACAGCTCCCATTTTCAATTATGGTTGCACTAAATCACAAAAAACATGTTATTATTATTATTATTATTATTATTAGGCTATAACTGGTAACATTCTTATTATTCAAAGTCAATTAAAGGAGCTGATCTCACCTTTAAAATTTCTCATTCTCTCCAATTCTGTAACAAAACACAGCATTTGGTTATTCGTAGAACACCTCAGCTTTAGATCGTGGCAGCATTTTGATGATAAAGCATCAGAGAAAGCAGATGCTGCAGGCCGCTTACCCAAGTTTGTCAAAGTTTTCAGTTCTGCTTGAAAGGCTTGTACAAGATCAGACAGGGATCTCCTCATCATCCCCACACACACATCTGAGTAAACTCTGACCTCAGACCAGTTTTTGGTGGCTGGTTGGCTGCAGAGGGCCTGGAGTGTCTGACATGATTCACAAATACATGATCATGAAGAGCATGGGTTTATCAGTCATTTTACATCTTTATAGGGTGATTAAAGTTTAATAATGAATATACCTTCTTTTGGCATTTGTTTTTGAACAACTTATACTCTGTGTGTCCTTTATTTCTTTTGCAACGATGCATTCTGGCACTCTAGCAGACATGGTGTGTTTTACAGACGTGTAAACTAATGTTGTAGCATTTCTAAAGTGCCATCTTGTTTTAATCGTGGTGCAACCAAAGGTGGATCTTCCTTCTGTCTTTGCATCACATAATCAAACAGCTTATTTGTCAAAGGTTAATGTATGATTTCCATGGGCTTTCCTAATTAAATTCAAGTGAGAGATAGTTAGGTAGATGGATGGGAGTGTTGACCCTTACGAAACAAAAATATATTGCAGTATATTGGAAAATATCATGTGATATACTGGATAATACATTTCCATATATGGGAAACTAGTCTTTATATTTTCCAATATATTGAAATATATGCATACACCATACAAGTCTATATACTGATACATATAAAAAAGACCAAAAACAGCACTATATTTTTATATGTAATAGTTTGTTAGTATATAGTATATATGTAATAGTTAGTTTTTATATGTTCAAATACATTGAAATATATGCATATGTCATATATATATATATATATATATATATATATATATATATATATATACTCATATGCAATATATTGCAATATCTGAAATACGCTATTAGATAGATAGATAGGATGGATAGATAGGTATACTTTATTGATCCCAGACTGGGAAATTCACATTTACTTATGTATTATTCCATATATTGAAATACATTACAATTATTGATGCAAATATTAATATATTGCATAATATATGTTTCACAATATATTATTCCATGTATTGCTAAGACATTTTCAAATATAAAATATATTTCAATATATTGTAATTCCATATATTAAATGTAATATATTCTAATACATTACCATAAATTTCATTTAATATATTGGTAAATATATTTTCTTTCAGTAAGGGGACTGACTTGTAGAAGATGAAGATGGTCCTCGGTTAGTAAAACCTGCTCCAGCTCAGAGTATCTCTTTTGCAGGTCGGTGATTTCCTGCCGCAGCTCTTGAACCAACATGTCTGCTTTGTTGGTGGAGCTTCTCAGCTTCTCCTGGATAGACGACTGCAGTCTTGTTTGCACCACCTGAACGTGACTCATCAGAGCAGCGAAGAGCTTGTTACTGTCTTCGATGTCTTTATTTGCTTTCTCCTATTGTAAATAAAAAGGAAACCGCAGAGCTGCTGAGGGTGGATTGTTGAAGTGAAGACCATTTAGATTCAGCTGACACAAATGTGGAATAAGTGTGTCAACTTGCATATGTATTCCACTTTTTTTTTTTTTTTTTTTTTTTTATTAAGCTGAGTGTAAACAGTCCATGCTTCATTTGACCATCAGGAATTTTGCATATGGTGAACCGTTAAAATCTAACATTTTGGCAAAAATGTACATATCCAAAAAAACCTGTCTAGTACTCACTGTTCTCATCTCAGATGACTTGGTGATTTTCTCTATCTTCTCCCTTCTCTCTTCAATCAGCATTTGGATCTCTCCTTGTTTGTGTTCAATGTTTTCCTATAGAAAATGTTAGAAACAGAATTCCAAGACAAAAAGTGTTCATGAATGTTTCATTCGAACCTATAATCTCTTTGGGATTAAATATGGTACCTTCTGTCGAGCCGCCTCTTCTTCGACAGGCACTGTGTCATGGTCTCTGTGGTCGGTCTCACAGCACAGGAGACACACACACATCTGTTCATCTCTGCAGAACAGCTCCAGCAATCTCTCATGTTTCTGACACATCCTCTCCTCCAGGTTGTCCACTGGCTCGATCAGTTTATGTCTCATCAAGGAGGGAACTCTCTGGTGGGGCTCCAGGTGGGCTGCACAGTAGGAGGTCAGACACCCCAGGCAGGACTTTTGGGCCTTAAACTTTATTCCTGTGCAAATGTCACATGTCACCTCCCAAGCTGCAGCAATGCCCTCCGGTTCGTCAAGCCTTCTCTTCTTTATTTGTGTTGAAATCTCCTCCATGATCGTGTTTGTGGAGACCTCGGGCCTGGCGTGAAATCTTTTGTTGCATTTGGGACACTGGCACAAGTCGCTGTTGTCCCAGTGCTCGCTGATGCAGGCCTTGCAGAAGTTGTGTCCACATGGTGTGGTGACTGGGTCGCTGAAGACGTTCAGACAGATCGAACACTGGAACCGATCCTCCGGCAGTAAGCTGAGAATACCAGGCGATGACATTTCTGTGGGAGGAGGTGTGTCTTGGATGAATGTTTCTGGCCTTTGTTGCTCTTCAAAGCTGTCGTTTTCAAACTTGTTCATGTTCTGGATCTCCAAGTTGACTTTCATTGAAGAGAAAAAAAGATGACTGGTTGCTCTATATGATCAAGCAAAGATCAAGAATGAGTACTTAGGAGGGCGATCCAGGCACTCCAAATATCAGGAAATGTGACAATGTCTCTGAAGCCCTGATGAAGACTGTCAGTGGTTGAAACATGTTGGCGTTTGTGATGATTTAGCCACTACAATAAAGGCTTTAAAATATTTTCCTCATTGTTGTCACACTTCCTGATATCTGGAGTGGCTGGATCGCTCTCTTAAGTTGACTCTCATAATGTGAATTAAAGTGATTTTGCCCCAGGGATGCTGACTGGTTTGTTATAAGTACTACAATGTTTAGATGCCGTAATGGAACAATGACAAATAGACATCATGTTAAATCATTTTTTATAGGTGCATTTATTTTTGCAACAATTTCTAGTGATTGCTAGAAATGACAGTGCGGTGAAGAACTCCAGTCCCTGGATGCCACTTTCACAAACACAGTTTTCCAGCACATATAGTAGTCTGTAATACTGTATTTGCACAGTAAATGCAGGATAATAAACAAATAAAATTTCGCATAGTCAACTTTGAATGCAAGTGTATTTTTAGGCTGTGAACAATGTGCATGCTGTCCCGCCCAGTGACTCATTTGGCATGAATCAGCTTGCAGATATTTTCCCCACATCCCAAATGTTTTGCTCTGTTTTTTTGAACAAAAAAAGTTACAAAAAGACAGCAGACAGAAACACAGTGAATTTCAATAGAAGAATAACTCACCAAATTATAGGTCTTCTGCAGTTCAGACGTTCTACTTGAACCCGGAACAGCTTCTAAAGTGTCACTACCAATTCGATACTCATCATCTCTCACATGAAGTGGATAAACACACTGTGAAGCTGAAGCAGCTCTCAGCTTTCAAGTGTAGAGTGGGCGTGGTCGTGTGATGTGACATCATTTTGCTGAACAGAAACCTACACAGTAATTATGTGCTTGCCTTGAAAAGGCAACACATCTTAAAATCTTGCATATTTAATCTTTTTAATATTATTATTATTCCACCTTTTTTTCGGCGCGCTACTCCTCCTACAGCTTTGGTTTTAGGCCCCCACAATGAATTGGGAAAATGTGCGGCCCCATTGGGAGAAGTGTGCTATTACTTTTATAAGGAATCCAACTCACGGAATTCTCAAAATTCCAATTTTCCTGAAAATTTCGGCCATCCGAAATGAATGGCCAAAACTTCAGAGGGCTCCAGGGCCCAGAGCTTTTAACCTGCGTCCACGCACCAAATACAAAAAACGTGCGTCTTGTGGAGAAGAAGCGGTGTGTCAATTTTCAAACTGATCAGACTATGCGATTTCTCATAATTCAATTTTAAAATCGCGATTTTGCCCTCATTGAAAAATAATGGGAAATCGGCAGACACTCATGCATTTTCAAAGCCTCACAGCTCCCTCATTCTTTGGCCCACAGACTCCATTCAAAGCTTAAATGACTCAGCAGATGTTCAACTTTATGTGTGTCATCTTCAATTTTTCATGTCTGCTTTAGTTTGCCATAAAACACAGTTTAAGTTTGGAGTTATTTTTGAGCCGCCTCTGACTTTTGAATGAGTGTGTATTGCGTGAGCTAGAGTGGCATTCCTGAGGGCTAGAGTGGAGCAGCCCTTAGAAATCGCCTAAAACTTTTGTCTTTAACTTGCTCTCCTGGCCACAATTTTCACTCCACATGCATAAATTTGGCATCAAATTGTAGGAAAAATAGTTGTGCTTTGAAAAATGTAAATACAAAAGCAAAGTATCTTCAACTTTTTAAACTGTGACCCTTAACGAGGCAGGAGTGCCAGCTCTCTCCCCCATAGACTCCCATTATATCTGGAATGCAAAGTCTCGGGAGAGAAGCAGAAAGACACACTTTTCCAACTCGCTCTAAGGTGGGCATTTTTGGGAGTTGGAAAATAATTTTGACACAGTTTGAAAGCCCAAAGCCTTGCCTTTCTCATGATACCTTTTATTTTCTGCTCGGACTTACTATCATTGAGAAAAAAACAGTAGTTTGACCACTACTTTTAGGTGATTTTTCACAGAAGCAGCACTGTCACTCATGCTGTGTGCTTCATAGAGCCTCATTTCTGGCTCTGCCCACACAAGCCCCAGTGGCACAGTGGATAGTGTCTCTGCCTGCCATGCAGGAGACCAGGGTTCAACTCCCCGCCTGGGCAAGAGCCACAACACTACACAACCCACAAACAGCATAGGGCTGGCGGTTTACACATGTCTAGGCGCTCGCAAGGCAAGCACATCAAAGTTTCTTCAGAAACTTTATATCCTCTAGTTGACTTTAATGTGCTTGATTTAAATCAGAGATTTGGAAATTTGGGACCATTCAAGACTGTTTATTGTTAAAAACTGTGAACAAACTTGTCTTCAACATACAACCTTTGTAGGATTATACAAACTAAATTAAATCAGTATGCAATCATGAAAAACTGCATTTCATCCTTCATGTTTCCAATCTGAAGTGACTTGTGTTCAATCAAGGCTTTGCAGCACTTACATGAGTTGGACATACGTGTGTTTCGGAAATTACAGATTGCACTGCTAATCAACTATCTTTTCATGTCTGTTCTGTTGCTGACTTTTCACATTTTTCAGATCCTGCATCTACTAAATAATGCAGTGGGTTTTGAAAGGGTACAGTTATTCTTTCATATCATTGGAAGAGCGCAAGACAGACAGGAGAGAGCTTCATAATCTCCCGATGTAGGAGATGACCAGAGGCTCTGATTTTCTGAAACGGCTGTGCAAATAAAAGTAAGGGAACAGTTTTCCAGTGAAAGATTCTCCTTCAAAAGAGTAAAGGTGTGACTTCTCATCCACGTCATAGAAGGAAACCCGGCCTCTCTCATAGTCCAGGTAAATGCCTACATTTCTTGGCCTGGGACTCAGGTAAAGGGGTTTGTAGGGAGTGCAGTGAATTAGGTAATCATAACCTCTTTTTCCCAGGGCAAAGAACCCACTTTCTTTTTTCAAAATGACCTTTCCCTTTCTGGTGACTGTTTCCCTGGCAACACCGACATCCCAGTCGGTCCTCACGCCCACCTGGACCTCCCAGTAGTGACGCCCGGAGCTGTACCCCTTCTTCCCCAGAACCATGGGATGAGTGTCAAACCTCTCTGGGTTATCGGGCACCAGACCTGGAGTTTTTGAGAATTTGACACGTTTGTCACTCTCAGACAGGATGAGCCAGCATCCAGCTGTGTTCTGGTCCAGGGTGACAGACTCTGAAAAACAGAAGCTCGGTTACAATAAGAGACACAGCTTGTGGTTTCAGTTATAATTCTGATGTAATTCATGACCGACTGACCAATTTATGTACCAATACATGACAGACACGTGCACACATTGTTGCATGTAGTATTTCTATAATATTTCATTAGTTAATCTACTTGTACTGACTCCACAACAGTCTGTTAGCCTGGCTGTGGTTAGTGAACGCAGAGGTTTTCTTCTTCTTTGGCAGTACTTTCCAGGATGCATTGTGCTGATTATGGTATAGTGCCATGGTGGACTGTGTTGGTATTGCAGTCAAATGAAACAGTTCTATTGTAGTGGTCAATACTGTAAGAGATATCTACTCATGAGTAGTTGATACTGCATTGCTGTGCACATGATTTGTTCAAATTTTTCAAAACATTAAAGGAGTCGCCACCAATTTGCACTCCTACACCTGTTTATATGTGAAGCCTACTTACCCTACAGTTCAAATAAATTGCTTTGGAATACATTTAAAATCAATGCATTTTTGTATATTCTTGCTAATTTTAATAGCTAAGAGGTTTTTGTGGTTTACTACAGCCTCATGTGACCTTGCACATAATACTAGCAACGTCAATGTTAATAATAATAATGATCAAGAAAAAAGAGCTGTGGTATCAGATCGGTACTCTGTATCATCTGATAGCCAAAGCCCAGGTATGAGAATGAGATTGGAACTGAAAAAAGTGGATCAGTGCATCCCTACTAAAACCCCCAGAAAACAGTTTTAAAAGTGAGTTAAAGGAGTTGGTCTCACCTTTGAACTCTTGTACCCTCTTCAATTCTGTAACATACAGAAGCACCACACCACAGTTATTCATAAAACAACTCAGACTGTGGCAGCATTTTGATAATAAAGCCTCTGAGGAAGCAGATGCTGCAGGCTGCTTACCCAAGTTTGTCAAAGTTTTCAGTTCTGCTTGAAAAGCTTGCACAAGATGGGACAGGCCCCTCCTCACTGTTCCTACACACACATCTGAGTAAACTCTGACCCTAGACCAATTCTTGGTGGCTGGTTGGCTGCAGAGGGCCTGGAGTGTCTGACATGATTCACAAACACATGATCATGAAGGGCACAGGTTTATCAGTCATTTTACATCTTTATAGGGTGATTAAAGTTTAATAATGAATATACCTTCTTTTGGCATTTGTTTTTGAACAACTTATACCGTGTGTGTCCTTTATTTATTTTGCAACGATGCATTCTGGCACTTTAGCAGAGATGGTGTGTTTTATAGATGTGTAAACTAACACTGTAACATCTTAAAAGTGCCATCTTGTTTTAATCGTGGTGCACACAAAGTTGGATCTTCCTCCTGTCTTTGCATCATATAATCAAACAGCTTATTTGTCAAAGGTTGGTGTATGATTTCCATGGGCTTTCCTAATTAAATTAAAGTGAGAGATATTTAGGTAGATGGATGGGAGTGCTGACTGACTTGTAGAAGATGAAGATGGTCCTCGGTCAGTAAAAGCTCCTCCAGCTCAGAATATTTGTTCCTCAGGTCGGTGATTTCCTGCCGCAGCTCTTGAACCAACATGTCTGCTTTGTTGGCAGAGCTTCTCAGCTTCCCCTGGATAGACGACTGCAGTTTTGTTTGCATCACCTGAACGCGACTCATCAGAGCAGCGAAGAGCTTGTTGGTGTCTTCGATGTCTTTATTTCCTTTCTCCTATTGTAAATAAAAAGGAAAGCGACTCATTGCATCAAAGGTGTGCTACACAGAGCTGCTGAGGGTGGATTGAAGTGGAGACCAGTTAGATTCAACTGACACAAATGTGGAATAAGTGTGTAATTTACCAATGAGCATGGCCGATGATGAGAATGTACCACCAAATTGCATATGTCTTCCACATGTTTTATTTAGTTGAGTCTAAACACTCCCTGCTTCATTTGACCATTAGGAATTTTGCATATGGTGCAACTTTAAAATGTAACATTTTGGCAAAAATGTACATATCCAGAAAAGTCTGTCTAGTACTCACCGCTCTCATCTCAGATGACTTGGTGATTTCCTGTATCTTTTCTCTTCTCTCTTCAATCAGCATTTGGATCTCTCCTTGTTTGTACTCGATGTTTTCCTATAGAAAATGTTAGAAACATAGACTTTCAAGACAAGAAGTTCTGTCAAATCCCCTTTTGAACGTTTGATTCCAACCTATAATCTCTTTGGTATTTAATTCGGTACCTTCTGTCGAACCGCCTCTTCTTCGACAGGCACTGTGTCATGGTCTCTGTGGTCGGTCTCGCAGCACAGGAGACACACACACATCTGTTCGTCTCTGCAGAACAGTTCCAGCGATCTCTCATGTTTCTGACACATCCTCTCCTCCAGGTTGTCCACTGGCTCGATCAGTTTATGTCTCATCAAGGAGGGAACTCTCTGGTGGGGCTCCAGGTGGGCTGCACAGTAGGAGGTCAGACACACCAGGCAGGACTTTTGGGCCTTAAACTTTATTCCTGTGCAAATGTCACATGTCACCTCCCAAGCTGCAGCAATGGCCTCCGGTTCCTCAAGCCTTCTCTTCTTTATTTGTGTTGAAATCTCCTCCATGATTGTGTTTGTGGAGACCTCGGGCCTGGCGTGAAATCTTTTGTTGCATTTGGGACATTGGCACAAGTCGCTGTTGTCCCAGTGCTCGCTGATGCAGGCCTTGCAGAAGTTGTGTCCACATGGTGTGGTGACTGGGTCGCTGAAGACGTTCAGACAGATCGAACACTGGAACTGATCCTCCGGCAATAAGCTGAGAATACCAGGCGATGACATTTCTGTGGGAGGAGGTGTGTCTTGGATGAATGTTTCTGGCTTTTCTTGCTTTTCAAAGCTGGGGTTTTCAAACGGATTCATGTTCTGGATCCCCAAGTTGACTTTCATTAAAGAGAAAAAAGAAAAAAGCATGATTGGTTGCTCAATATGATCAAGCAAAGATCAAGAATGAGTACTTAGGAGGACGATCCAGGGACTCCAAATATCAGGAAATGTGACAACATCTCTAAAGCCCTGATTTAGCCACTACAATAAAGGCTTTTTAATATTTTCCTCATTGTTGTCACACTTCCTGATATTTGGAGTGCCTGGATCACTCTCTTAAGTTGATTTTGCCCCAGGGATGCTGATTGCTTTTCTGTAAGTATTAAAATGTTTAGATGTTGTAATGGAACAATGACAAATAGACATCATGTTAAATCATTTTTTATAGGTGCATTTATTTTTGCAACAATTTCTAGTGATTGCTAGAAATTTCTGTACAGTGAAGAACTCCAGTCCCTGGATGCCACTTTGACAAACATAGTTTTCCAGCACATACAGTAGTTTGTAATATTGTGTTTGCACAGCAAATGCAGGATAATAAACAAATAAAATTTCACATAGTCAACTTTGAATGCAAGTGTATTTTTAGGCTGTGAACAATGTGCATGCTGTCCCGCCCAGTGACTCATTTGGCATGAATCAGCTTGCAGATATTTTCCCCACATCCCAGACATTTTGCTCTGTTTTTTTGAACAAAGAAGTTACAAAAAGACAGCAGACAGAAACACAGTGAATTTCAATAGAAGAATAACTCACCAAATTATAGGTCTTCTGCAGTTCAGACGTTCTACTTGAACCCGGAACAGTTTCTAAAGTGCCACTACCAATTCGATACTCATCATCTCTCACATGAAGTGGATAAACACACTTGTCCTGAGAAGCTGAAGCAGCTCTCAGCTTTCAAGTGTAGAGTGGGCGTGGTCGAGTGACGTGACATCATTTTGCCGAACAGAAACCTACAGAGTAATTGACTTAAATGTGCTTAATTTAAACCAGACATTTAGAAATTTGGGACCATTCGAGACAGTGTTTATTAAAAACTGTGAACACACTTGTTCTCAACACACAACCTTTGCAGCATTATACAGACTAAATTACATCAGCATGCAATCATGAAACCAGAGGAGTAAAAAGTAAACTGCATTTCATCCTTCACGTTTCCAATCTAAAGTGTCATGAGTTCAGTCAAGGCTTTCCAGCACTTGCATGAGTTGGACATAGGTACAGTTGATGTATATTGTCAATCTACACTATTACAAATGTACATAAAACTACAACAAAAGAGTCTTCAATAAAAATAAGTTACAAAGGTTTGGCCTCCACTGAATAGTGGATTGTTTTTTAAGTTTCCTTGTCCTTTCCTGTCCTTAACTTTGTTTGATGGGGGTCTTCCCATTGGCAGGACAGATCACCATGGTATCAGAGGCTTTGTCACAGCAGTATAAGTAAAAGAAAGGCAAGATCTTCTCCGTGAATCTATCCTTGAATGTGTAAATGTGGGTCCGGGCCCTCACGTCATAAAATGACACTTGCCCCTCCTCGTAGTCCACGTAGACGCCCACCCGTTTGGGTTTGGGGTCAAGGGTGAGTAGTATCGGTGGGGACGTTGACACCCGGTACTCCTGGCCTTTCTTCATGGCCAGAGCCCAGTATCCCTGCGTGGTGCTCACAGAGATCCTCCCCTTTCTGTTGACGGAGGATTTCGCCACGCCGATGTACCAGTCGTCCTTGTCTCCCACCTGGACCTCCCAATAACGCCTCCCGGAGGAGAAGCTCTCGTGGCCAAGGACGATAACCACCGTGTCAAAGCGGTCAGGGTGGTCTGGGAGGTCCTGCCACGCCCCGAGGTGCCTCACCTGGTGTCTGTCCTGGGAAAGCTGCAGCCACGGGTTTGCTGTGTCGGGATCCAGAGTCACGTCCACTGGGAGTGAAAGCAGAGGTGGAGAAAAAGGAGATTTTAGAAAGGTGATTAACACAGTGCCAAGGTGAGAGCAGGAAAGGGATGCAAAAATGTTTACCTGTGTATTTCAGAATCTTTTTGATCTCTGCAACATCAAAGAACAACATTAACTTTAGACATGTCACAGTAAACTCGGTGTCAAGCAATGCTTTCAATTTGACAATGAGCTACGATACATAAACGCAACATTTCGATTGTTGAGGGGAAATCCTACCGCTGTCAGCCAGTTTATCTATCATTTCACTTAATGTTGCTTCCAGTTTGGACACAGCTCTCCTGATGATGCCAACACACATGTCAGTGGGAACGTTGGACCCGGACCAGTCTTTGACAGATGGAGGAATACTCAGGGCTGGAAAACTCTACAGAGAGATGCAATACAGTGCTGCAAATTAAGTTTATATCAATACCAGTCCAAAATCAGATATCATAATTTGAATTTTGCAATAATTTATACCTGTAGGACAACAATTCAACAGTGCAAACCCTGTGTGTATATATAGTGCATATAGGCATACTTCTTACATATGGTCAGTTTCCTTTATATATCCGTTATAATATTTTTGTAGGACTGATGCACATATTTAGACATAACACACATAATGCAAATACCTTTTTTACAACTAGAGTTAATGCACAAGTAGGATTATATTACACATAATGCACATACTTTTTTTCAAATTTCTAATGTACATAATTTTATATTTCTTATATCACTTATGCATGTAAAATATTCTTTTGTTGAGAATTTAAGCAATTTCTGGTTCTGATTCTGATTTTGAGTAAGCAGAAAAGCTTAAGAGTAACAATTTGATGGTACATCGCATTTGTCGAGTGAGTAATTATCTGGAATATGAAGCATTCTGTATTTTTCTTCTTCAAAAGGATATGCAGTAGTTTGAAAAGAAAAGATCCTATTAAAATAGTTTTTGATAATATTTATATTACAGCTTGATGTTGGTTTATGTAGCATATTAACATCACATTTATTCTGAGGCATTTATATATTTAGATGTATTTTACACATACATTTGTTCAGAATGTAACTGTGAACAAAAGAGACCATCACTGTGAAGCCTTTACTGGCATATACCCCGAATTTATAAGATGTTAAATATCAATTGGCACTTGATCACATCAACAAATTCTGAGGCATCCATGTATGAAAATCACAATAATTTTGCAATGCAGCATACTGGCCACATGGGGACAATGTAACTCCATCTCCTGCTGAGTCTCTGCACGAGGCAGATCCCCAATTTTGTGAGTTTTGGGGAAAATGAAAATAAAAGTAAAGTGTGGTCCTTTGGGTTTTATTGTGAGGCAAATTTGTTCCCCTTCATTTGTTATGGTTATATAAGTAGTAGTGCCAGGATATTCTACAGGTTTCTCTTGCTTTACATTTAAAATTTGCAAATATTTATCAGTTATCATCAAGAAAATTAGCCAATATATCAATATATGAAAGAGGCATTGATGACATCCACAGTACAGATGCTATATATTGCACTCGTAAAACCTTTTTGGCACACATGGCAACTTTAACCAAAAGTGACACTCTCTCACCTTTAGGAAGTGGATGTGGTCGGTGCGCGCCACATTTTCCAGGTCTGTATGCCGCCTCTTCAGCTCAGTGATTTCTTGCTCCAGTTCGGCGATGAGGCTCTCGGCCCACGTCTCCGTCTGCCTCTGCTTCTCCTCGATGGCCAGGACCAGCTCTGCCTGGCTCCTCTGGATGGAGCGCACCAGGTCCGAGAAGACCTGCATGCTCTCCTCAATCTCTTTCTGGGCGCTAACCTGGACGATGGCGGTGACAATCACTCAGAAATCAGTATTTCTAAGTTGTTGATTGATTGATTCAGTCATGCATAGTGACTGAGACATATATTGTACATATCAATAGTAAAAACAGTGTTATTTTTTTCTCTCTCTTGCCAATAAGCTGGATAATTCATTATATTAGTAACAGGACCACTGACAATACCATAATAATTTTACTCATGCTTCTCTGGTCCAATAACAACAGCATTAATGCTTTGTAATTGTAGTTTAAATCAACACACACATTTTCCGCATTTCTCCTATCTCTGGACAGAAATGCCACTGCAGTAATAGCTATTGTTGGAGCCATACAGCATTGCAATGAACTGTAATGAACTTAGCCATTCAGTGAATTAATTTATAGGTACACTGTATTCTGGGTCGCACCTCAGGACGTGTTTGGGATAAGGTCTGTGTTTTCCGCCTCATATCCCAAGTGAACAGAATATTCTAAAGCATATCCTGCACAAAAAACTTTAAAAAGCCCTAAAACATGGTATTTTAGCTGTTATGGGCAACTTTTTTTTTTTTTTTTTTTTTACCTAAGTTTCTCATCACTGTGATATAATCCTTTATGGGGCTTTTTAAACAGGATATGCTGTTTACTTGTAGCCAATCAAAAAGAGAAATGCATTTTACAGTGGAACAGTGAAATGTAATGTGCACCAAATACAGACACTAGACACATGGACCTGGATACTGTGAGACGATTGATCACTTAACCCCATGACATGCTAATCCCACAAGGACTCACTTTATTGAGCTCCACAGAGTGTTTGATCTGCTCCACCTTCTTCAGTCTGTCCTGGATCATCTGCTGGACGTCTATTTCTGTCCTCTTGAGCTGCGCCTGCACAGCACGATTTCACAAGTAAGGTCGACAGCAGGTGTACACTTGTCAATTTGATTAAAACACAACAGCAACACCCGTGCTGCAGTTCACTTTACCATTGCAAATATTTTCTTGACGGAGCAGGTATCTTGTGGTATTTACATACTCCAGTGTTTTAGACAATGTACCCTTTTTTCCAACTGACCCAGGTTGTTGGTTTGATACCATTTTCACCTCTGTTTGACCAGTGGTTTGGTTCCAGTGGGTAGCATTTCGTGTTAGCTTAGCATAAAGACTTGAAGTCAATGGGAGTCGTTAGCCTGGATCTGTCAAAGTGGAAAAATAAACCTCACAGCGCCTCCAAAGCTGTCTAATTTACTCAGTGTATCATGGGGATTTGAAATACATGTCTGAACACATTAATCCTTCCATCTATTGCAGTGATCCACGCACCGCTGAAGGTATAGGAAGATATGGCACAAATTTACCTTTCCAAAAAGAACAATTTTTTTTTTTTTTTTTTTTTTTTTTTTTACCACTGGAAAGTCAATCAACTTAGCACCTAAAGACGTCGTTAATACAAGGAGTCAATTTGGGCAACTTTTTTTTTTTCCTCTCTTTTTAATCTTTTTAGTCTTTTATTGTCTCATTTTTATTTTCCTTTGTACATTGTGCTCCTTGCCACTTGAGTTTTATTTCATGACATGAAATGAGCTCTATAAATAAAGTTTACCATCGTCATCATTGTTATTATCACTATTATTAGTAGTAGTCGTAGTAGTATTAGTATTAGTATAAGTAGTAATAGTAGTATTAGTATTACATTCCATGATACCTGTGGCTTTAAGTTGTGACATCACAACATGCGTTATATGCATGCAAAGTTAATAACAATGTACCAAGTCAATAAGAAACGATATCCATGTAACCTCTATCCTAATGTGTATAAATTATAGTAATAATGACTTAACTTATTAAAGCAACATTTACTCCTGGTTTTGTTGCTAGCCTGCATGCAGCATTACATTACATTTCTTAGCTAGAGGCACTGTGCAGCTTTAGCTCCTCTCATTGAGGTTTAACTCAACCAGTGAGATTATTTGTGCATCTGTTCAGGAGCTCTGCCTCTGAGAAATGTTTGCATGACCAAAACTCCAATGCACATATGTGCGTAGCAGCGATTAAATTCCTCTCACCTTTTTCTCTGTCCATTCCCTCTCCACGGGGACGGTGTAGTGCGCCCGGTGGTCTGTCTCGGTGCACAGCACACACACGCAGGTTTGATCTTTCTTGCAGAACAGCTCCAGGAGCCTTTCGTGTTTGGGGCACATCCTGTCCTCCATGTTTGCGACAGGCTCCATCAGCTTGTGCTTGGTGAACCGGGCGGAGTGGGACTTGAGATGCTCCTCGCAGTAGGAGGTCAGACACACCAGGCAGGACTTGACCGCTTTCGGCCTGCCTTCCCCCAGGCACACATCGCACAGGACCTCCTCCCAGGAGCTGTGGGGTGGGGAGGGTGGGGGAGAGGTTTGGGGAGCTTGTGGTGAGGGTGGGGGTGATGTTTCGGGCAGCGGTGGTGACGGCCCTTGTAGTGTTGCTGGGGGCGATGTGTCGAACGCTGGAGGTGGAAGCTTAGGAGGTGATGGTGGAGGAGAGGTTTTGGGCGGGGGTGGCACTAATGGTGGCAATTCCTCTGGCAGTCCAATGAATGGCTTCTTCTCTGCTGGTTTCTCCTTTAATCCCTCCTTCTTCCTTCTCTCCTCCTCTTGCTTTTCTTTCAGCTCCTCCAGAAGCTGCTGCCTCTGGTCTTTCTCCAGGAGCCTCTCCTCATCGTCCTTTTTCCCTCTATCCATGGTCCACTTCTTCTCTTTTTTCACTGCCTCCTGCTGTTCCACGCTTCTTACCCTGATCTCCTTGAATTGCTCGGCAATTTCCCTCAAAACGGTGTTAACGCTAATATCAGGCCTTTTGTAAAAGGACTTCTTGCACATAGGGCACTGATACAAAGGGCTGGTCTTCCAGTAACCCAGGATGCAGCTCTGGCAGAAGTTGTGTCCACAGGGGATGGAGACCGGGTTGGTGAAGACGTCGAGACAGATGGAGCAGTGCACCTGCTCTTCAGAAAGGTTCCCAGTAGTGGCCATTCCTACACGGCGGAGAGGCAGGGTCATTTTCAGCACAATCAACCCGCCTTTGGACGGGGCATCGAACCTGCTGTGATATTGAGGTCACTAGGGTTAGATGGCATTACTTTAATTTGGTTCAGTTTCAAACTACCAAGCAAAACATCATGGGACTCATTTCTAATTCCAGCTGGCAAAGTCAAAGACTGAGGAAGACCAAGCAGACCAAAGAGAAATTACATGATTTAAATACCAAAATCAGTGGTTTCTCCAATTTTTTTGTGGGCCAGAACTAATTTCTGTCCTCACCCAAAGTGATAATGCTTTCAATTTTATATATATAGCCTATATTTAAAAAAACACATTCAAATGGATAAGGTCAGGAGTACATCCACAGTAAGTCGATGGGGAGTGTTGCCAGATCTTCACTTGTTTAATGAAGTGTATCACTCGTTTAATGAAGTGTAGTCCTAAATTAAAGATCTCAAGGTCGAGCAACTGAACTGATTTCGTCAGTGCTTTTCAAACATTTGTGTCTTTAAATGTACCTCAAGCTAAATATATTGTGCTATCGCAATTAGCATATACAGTGTCAGCATGTCTGTGGAGCTGTGAGTGTGTGTCTGCTTTTTAACACCAGCTGGGAGCAAGAGCGAGAGAGAGGGAGAGAGAGAGAGAGAGAGAAAGAGAGAGAGGGAGATTCTCAGCATGGCTAGAAAAAGGCCTTGCTATTCAAGACAGGTCAGATTAACTTCGTTCCAAAAATACCGGACACGGACCCATCGTGCAGTGCTCCCCTCTTCTAAACAAGAACGTGCTCTGGCTTATTTCTTGTTCCTTGCTTATTTAATCATCCCAGTGGCTCAAAAAAGATAAACTGTTCCAGCTGTGATCAAAGTCAGACCAAATGTAGTTCTTTCTCAAAATGTGGTTTCACTTATTACTGATAAATTGACTGCAATGGAAGCTTTGGTAGGGGTGGACTGCTCTTATATCTTGTTTGTGCGCTGATCTAACCCTTTATTTTGAAAAGTCTCAAGTGCATTTGAAAAGAGCAAGGGGGTCGCGGGGTTTGAAGACCACATGCACAAATATATCCAGGCATCTCGAGATCGTAACTCCAGCCAGTCAAAAAAGTAAAAAAAAAAAAAAATTAAAAAATGCGAAAAATACTCCCCAAAGAGACATATTTTTGCATTTAGAAACCTTTTATGTGTGTAGAGGTGAGAGAGCAGAAATCAAGGGAAAGCGTGAAAGAAAGGGAAAGGGGAGAAAGAAAAAGGAGAAGATATGGGGACTCACCAGAGAGCAGCTGCTTCAGAGGCTCCTCTGTGCACTGTGTCACATGAGACAGGCTCGAACCACCTCGAACACCCCCCAGCTAACACACACACACACAGACACACACACACACACATACACACCTCTCACCCAAAATATATCCCCCTCCCTCCCCTTTTACCCCAGATACAAATTTATACCCCCCTGGCTTGGGCCCACTGAGCTCCAGGCCGAATGGCTTCAGTCCCTCAAAGAATACCAGCGCACTTCTCTGTGTAAAAAATAATCCTTAATGTCTGCTGGAAATTAATATGTTTGGAGAATCAGGTGGATGTGGACAGCTCAGATCTTATCTGGAAACTCACAATAAATCCACTGTCATTTTGTCATAAGTGGCAAACAACTTGGCACCTAACCCAGCTGAAATATGCATTGTGTATTATTATTATTATTATTGTTATTATTGTTATTGTTATTGTTATTGTTATTGTTATATTATTATTATTATTATTATTATTATTATTATTATTATTATTATTATTATTATTATTATATTTGTATTATTTTATTTTATTTCTTTTTTTTTATGTTTTTCACATGATACCCATCTAACTCTTTTTTCCTATAACTATCATTCCACATAAATTAAATTAACCATTATTACTATGAGCAGGTCGATGAAGCGAGACTCTCCTTCAGCTGGAAATTCTGAGTTAAAACCCACTAAAATATCCATAAAGGCGGATAGTGACCCTGCACTTTGTTCTCCCTGTATGGGAGCGTGCAAAAAGATGGATATCACTTTCACAGCATCAATAAAATATCATGCACACACACACACACACACAAAAAAAAATCTGCATGCGACTCTGATTTATTGATAAACATCTTTATTGAACTGGATCAGATAGAAAGTACAAAAGCAAACATTTCATATAAAAATACAACGGCCCAAGTAGCTTTAAAACAATGCTGGGTTATTATATGACCTTTTTGTAAAATGCATACATGTGATTGGTTGAACTTAAGTGACACAGTGTAGCCAAATTCTTCTGCCTTATGTGCAAAATATCTCATTTGGCTCTCCAGACACGCTCAATCAAAACATTAGATCGATACATGACTCGTTAAAAAAAAAAAAGAAAAGAAAGAAAAGAGAAGAAAAGACTCTCACTTTACTTAAAACTGTCCAAATGCTTATCACAAAAAAGTAGATTTACACAGTAAAGAAAAGTGCCAGAGGACCAGTATGACTTAAACAAGGATCCATTAACTATCTCCTTGTATCTCCTTGACACATTTGGTTCTAGAAAAATCAGTTTTTAGTCTTGCAAATGTTTCCAAACAGCAAAACTCTCTCTGTTCATTTTTTGATGCAATTTAATTATTCATATTAACAATCACCAGAATCGTATGAAAATTGTACTTGTTAATTTTGTTTTATAACCATGGTGCAATTACAGTTTTTTAAATCCATTACCTAAGTTCCATGTTACATTTTTGGCCTTTAGCGCTGTATGGTAAATGCTGAGTTGGGTGTACTTTAGTTAAACAGGCATCGGTGACTGAATGTTTGTTTTCATGTTTCTGCTTTGAAACACTCTAGTTATTTGTATGTGAAGCTTTTCTCAGAAAGACCCGACCAAGAACTAAAATCATAGATAGTCTGACCTGTGGCTCACTGCCATCACTGCAAAAGGTCTATGTTTTGGAAATTTTCAGCCATTCTCTCTGAAATCGACAGTATCTGTTTTTGCTTTCCTTCATTGTACTGTGGAAAAAAAGAGAGAAAAAACTCTATCATAAGAGGTAATTCTTAAATACATTTGATCCTTTACCCTTCCATTTTCTTTGGGGTCAGTTTGACTCCATTCAGTGTTTAACATCTAATTAACATCGCTTTCTTTTTTGCTCCATGTTTAATAACTTTTCCAAACTTAATGGGGACAAGTGAGTAAACATGAAATTAGCATGATGATACTGTATGTTTACAATGACTTGCATACATCTGTGTTTCACTGGGGTCAATTTGACCCCAAGCTTTTTTAGCTGCATAAAACATATAAGAAATAAAAACATTTTACACACACTTGTTTTAGTTTGTTTTGAATGACACTGAGGAACTACAGCATGGCAGATATGATGATCTTCCTCTGCTTTAGGGCCCCCACCTAACATAACCACACCTACAGTAGTGCATCAACCACTGATAGTTCATGAGACATTTGGGAGGAATAAACATGATTCCCACATGAATTGTGGTTTACAGGTTGTGGGGAGGTCATGTTTTATTTAAAGGGCTATGTAGTCAGCAAGAAACATGAAGAACCTGACACATAGACTTAAATAACAATTTTCTGGAGGTTTAAATTACTTGGATCAAACTGACGCCAACTGATAAAGAATGCTAGTAAATTTGAAGGAAACAGGGGTGTTACAACTTGATTTTATGAATTCTGCCAGTGAGGTGAGAGAGTTTCACTGGTTTCCAATGCAAATGCACAATTACAAAAAACCAAAACAAAAACAAAAAGAAAAAAAAAAAGAAAGAAAAAAAAAGTAAAAGTGCTTTGGAAATTTTCTGTAAATAAAACTTGGAAATCAGAAACCACTGAACTAACTTAGCCTCTGACAGTTTTAAGAAAAAAAAAATTAAGACTGAATGTAAGATTAAATCATGTGTTAATACTTGCAGTGCACAGCACTGTGTGACCACATTAACTTGTTTTACCAAAGGCACATTACAGATAACTGTAATCTCATTTGAACGGACTTGATTTGCTTCTGACTGGCTGCTGGTGTCAGGTGTGTTTGACGGGGGTTATGATGAGCGGGGCAGAATTCTTCCCCTCCTGGGTGAGACAGGGGCTGAAGATGGGGTACACACTCTCGTTGAAGGTATCCACAAAGGTGTAAAGGTGCAGACGCGCCTTCACATCGTAGAACGAAACCTGCCCTCCTTCATAATCCAGGAAGATTCCAACTTTGCTGGGCTGGGACTGCAGCATGAGGGGCAGGCGGGCCGATGCCAGGGCCTTTACCTCCCCGTTCTTCAGCCACAGGCACCAGTATCCACCCTCGGGACTCAGCTTGATCTCACCCTTGCGGCGGACCGATGCGGTTGCCACGCCGAACGTCCAGGCTGTCTTGCGTCCCACGTCCACCTCCCAGTAGTGGCGTCCAGAGCTGAGGCCCTCTCTGCCCAGGACGAAGAGGGCGGGGCTGAAGCGCTTCGGACCCTCAGATTGGGAGGTCTTACGTTCCTCGTACTTCACCTGGCGAGCATCATCAGACAAAACCAGGTTCCTCTGGGCTGTGGCCGGGTCCAAAAACACCTCACCTGGTGCAGGTTAGAACAGAATAAGAGATTCTGAGAGTTTTCCTCTAACTATAAATGCGAACGTTAATGTCTGCTTGATGAGACAGATGTGGTTTCTTGCATTGCTCATTATGTCCTGCAAAGCTGTCGACAAAGGTTATATGACTTTCTAATTGATGAAAGCCTTCTACGGGCCACTAGATAACCAAGAACAGATATGAGGAACGACGTAAACACAAAGTTCAACCAATGACAGAAAAAAGGTGCCTGAGGCCAAAAGTAGATCCAAGTAGATTCCTAACACTCAAAAAAGGTTTTATGAACATTCTTTTTAATTAATTTTTCAATTAGTTTGGGACATGTTAGTTAATGTTAACATGTTAATCAATGAAGAATATTCATCGCTTTTAAGTAATGAGCCCTTTCAGTAGTACTCTGATCCTCTTTCGGCTTTGAGCACTATTTTTTTGTCTTTCTCTTGGTTGAGATTTGAATCGAACCTGATAATCACAAATCCTGAGACAAGTTCTGCCCTTTAGACGTCAATACCCTGGTTTCTACAATTGATCAGGGCTAACTGTGTCACTGAATTTCACCAAAAACAAAGTAAGGAATGTGAATCTTTCGGAATTTGTTTCTTTAAAATGATGCTTTTGGTCATGTATTATGTGATAAGAGCAATCACATTTGGTTGCGGATCCCTGGCCTGCCTGTGAAAAAGTGCCTTGGTCACTGTGGTTTGAAGAGTCGCTCAGTGCTTCCACCCTGTGGACGTCGATGGAACTGAGAGCACTCAAGCTCACATTCAGGGCTTTCAGTTACTTGATTCTTACTGTGACTGAAATCCCTTGAGATCAAAGCAAATTTGCAAACCACTGATCAAAGACCACCACTTTTGCTAAAAACGGACATCATACTCACTTGAATAGTTCTGCAGCTTCCGTAGCTCTGAGAGAGAGAGACAAGGAGAGACCAAGAAAGCCAGTCAGTAAGTCAGTAAGTCACTCGCCGAAAAGAGTCAAAGTCAAAGCAGATGGCACGTGTGGGAGGTAAACATACTGTGCTAATCCACAGCTCTAAATGCCCTAGACATGTGGTGCTGTCACTCAGTCTTGTGCTGCTGCCTCTTCATTATTTCCAGATGGCTGAACTCTGGCATCTAGCACTGTCTCCATCTGTCCTGTGTGCATGTGCGTGTGTGTGCATGTGTGTGTGTGTGTGTGCATGTGGAGGTGCAAAGATGAGTCACTCCTCTATTTAAAAGCGCTAGTCTAGTGACCTGCATATCACTGAACCGAATCTTGCACAGGAAGTGGAGTTAAACACAGGAAGCTGATGCCAAATTCTGACTTTGCATAGATAAAATAGCCAGAAAAGCCTTGCATTGCTCAGTGTGATTGACACACAACTGATACTAACATGGATAACACCATAAAAAGGTGTTAAGATGGGATTTTTTTTATCACCTTGTACCTATTTTATATTAAATATCACATACAGCATGTAGAATATTCAGAATTATAGATCATTTTTATGAATACATGCCACTGAACATGGAAAAAAAACAAGGCCTCCTGCAAGATTAAATGATCCTGGCTCCATGTGTTCATTTTTAGTGCCATACTATATTACATTTTGCACCGTCCCTTTTGTCTTTGGAGCGTATTATGTGCCAGTATGCCTCTGTGAACTCTGTGTTTGTCCTTTGCCATCACATCCCAGAACAAATCCCTGTGTATTGATTCGTTTACTGCAACAGCGTGGGAAAATTAACTGCCCTCACCTTTTCCATACAGCCTTTTGAGTTCCCCCTGGAACTTGTCGATGAGGCTGCTGACAGAGGAGCGGATGGTTCCCAGGTAGAGGTCGGTGTTGATGCTGACTGCTGACCAGTCGGCGGGCTCTGGAGGGGGGCGGCAGTGTCGTCACGTTCTACAAGAAAGGCAGGGAAGAGACAGGTTAGATAAGATAAGATGCGATGAAACTTTAATGATCCTGCAGGGTGTGCTGAGTCACTGCTGCAGGATTGGGTAGGGTCTGGATAGATGGCTGAACAACAAACAGAACATAATGGGTATCCATAAACAGCTCCAATCAGGCTGGAAATGTGCATCGCTGGCTGTCTGTAGCTGTTGGCATTATCAGAAGGACGGAGGGCAGGAATGTATTGGAGGGAGAGAGAGAGAGAGGGTAGTGTTTCTTTGTATGCCTGTGTCTGGCCCTCTTCCAGGCAACATCGAATTGAAACTCAGTCATATTTTTGGTGATTCTGTTTATTTTTAGTCTCACAGTCACCGCTGTATGGCAGCACACTCCACAGGGACAGGATTTAAAAAGCATCCAAGGACTGTCTGAATTTGCCTCTCAGATTTGTCCTTCCTCAAACCCAGTGTGCATATGCCTCCATTCATCCCTCTCGCACCACCGAGAGATATTCACAACTTGCTCAAAGGCCTGTGTCATCTGGAAGACACTCAACATTTTCTCCATATCAAATGGTGGAGGACGGGTGTCACCAATTAGTGGACCTGGCGACGGTTCCACCCAGACTGTGGAACAGTTTGCAAACTTTTTATAATGTCGCGGTTTGTTGTGGCTCCTGTATCTCTGTGCCTTGTCCAACCCTGTGCACTATTTAAATCACATGTAGGAGGAAAAGGAAAATAAAAATGCCAAAGATGTGTAAAAGATGAATTTGTATTTGTTCAAAATAACCACTTTGTTTTTTCCATCTATTAAAACTGCTGTGTTTTTGTTCTGCATGATGCAACAGGCATTTTATGGTACTGGTCGGTTACTGGTAAATGCTCAGGATAAAGACCCTGTCTTGTTCAGATGAGGACTAAAGTGAGCATTATTTTATTTTCATTTCTTTTTAAATTTATTTTAAGGGAAACTCATTTTGATACTTTTATTTGTAAGTAGGTCTGCTTATTTATTTTGTCTTACTTTTACTATGTGTCAAAAGTGAGACTAGCTGGGGATGGGACTTAATTTTGAGTTGTCCTTTATTACATTTTGTAGTTATACACATACATCTGTACACTTATAAAAGTTAGATATGATGGCTGTGACCTTTGCTGGGGAGGAACTTTGAGTAACCAGACCTTCTAAAATTTTAATTGAACACCTTGCTCTTGGGAAAACCCATAAAAGGAAACTGCAGCTCAGTTAATAGCTCCATCATGGAGGTCCATTAGAGAACTGGCTATGTTGTACCTAAATAATACGTAAATATAGAACAACATCTGAACAGCTAAAAGAGACAAATATAGAACACGATTTATTTTTTAAAAAAAAGAGAGAAAAAGAGAGAGAGAGATCTGAAAATGTTGTGGTGTTGATGCAGGTCAATTCAGTATTAGAATCTGTAAATTTGTGTTTTTGTTTATCGATATTTGGCTCTTTAATACTGCGGATATTTTGAAGTGATGTAGCTATAGAGATATAGTGAGGCAGTTCAGTATTACTGAGGGAGATGCTAGCACATGTTTTGGCTTTGTTAGCTAACTAATGATTGATTTTGAGAAGTCACCAATGTTAACATGCATCTACCAGCCACTAACACTACCTTTTATTGTGAGCTTGTGTGTAGCTCGTCAGTGAGACACTGTTGGTTAGCTGACTAAATGGAGTCATTCCTATGTTCCCAAGGTCCCATGTTCCTATGGCCCTACATTCCCAAGGTCTCGTGTTCCCAGGGACCTATGTTCCCAAGGTCCCATGTTCCCTGGGCCCTATGTTCCCAAGGTCCCATGTTCCCTGGGCCCTATGTTTCCAAGGTCCCATGTTCCCATGGCCCTACATTCCCAAGGTCCCGTGTTACCTGGGCCCTACGTTCCCAAGGTCCCGTGTTCCCAGAGTCTGATGTACTCATGGTTCTATGTTCCCCTGCTCTATGGCACACAAAGGGAACCTGAAAAAGATGTTCTTTAGTTCTGTATTCAGATGCTTAGACTGAGAGTTAGGGTTAATGTGTGCTTGACTGAACTACGTAACATAGGATAAGAGGAACATAGGACCCTGGGAAATACGCTCCTGACTACCTAACAAACACGGAACCGACCAAATTTATCCATAGAGAAATGATCCCAGCTCCCAGTCAAAAACATCACAATCTATTCATTCCTGTTCAACCATGGTTTGTTCTATTTTTAGAGACACAATCAGTTATTGTTCCTTAAAGGCTGAGGGGCTCCACAGCGGCTGCCAGAGTGTATGTCACCTAAAAGTACCTGGAGGAACACCACTTTGTCGTGGATGTGGGCAAAAGCATCGAGCTCGTTGCTCCTCTTCCTCAGCTGGCTGAGCTCGTTCTCCAGGCCGCGGGCCAGTTCCTGGGCATGACGCTCTGCCTCTCGCTGCCTCGTGGCGATCAGCTCCACCAGCTCAGCCTGACTCTGCTCCACCAGACGCTGCAGCTCCGCGTACACCTGCCAGCTCTCCTCCAGCTCCTTCTGAGCACTGGTCTGCAGGGGAACATGAGGGAATATGTTAATGTGAGCGCAGGACCAACTTCAATCACGTTCACAACCAGAGACAAAGTGGGTCTAACCAGAGCAAATCCCCCTATTCAAGACCAAAAACGGCTATAAAAACTATACATGTCTCCAAATGTATATATAATTCTTGAACTCTTGCTCTCTGATTTCCCTTAAACCTCTCTCTAAGTAGCTTCAAATTAAGAATAACAAATAAACAATAGTTTCTGATGGTATCGTACACATATTCTGTATCTGCTGATTGCTTCACTGAAGCTACATCACACTTATATTGAGTGAAATATTCAAACCCAAGATGCAATTGTTTTATGGTTGCTCCATCAAATCAAATAGAATATATAAAGATGTCTTGCGCATCATTTTATACACATTTATACACATTATACACAAGTAGTTTGGGTTTGAACAAAGCTTGGCTACAGCATGTATTTGTAAAGATGAATCCCACTGATGGGACCGGTAAAGAACATTACTTTGCATTTGACTGTACACAGTGTGCTGTGTAATTTAAGTCTGGTTTGGTCTGGGGGTCAGCAACATCTCTAAAAATATTACACACACTCTGTTTCCTCCCACACATCTTGCATCCCTTTTAAAATTTTACTTATAACTTTAAAGGCTTTGCTCGGGCAGACTCCAGCGTACATTAAAGCCCTCCTCACTCCTTACTGTCCTAAAGGGCCTGTCAGATCTGCAGGGTTTGGCTGCCCAGCAGTTCCAAAGTCTAAATAAAGGTCAAAGGGTGACTGAGCATTTGCTGTACCAGCTCCTCGGCTTTGGAACAGCCTTCCTGTTAATCTTAGATCTGGAGATACTGTCTTTGTTTTTAAATCTAGCCTTAAAACACATTTTACACTCTTGCCTTTTCATCTGATAATTAGTTCTATCCATTTATATGTCACAGCTCTGTTGTGCAAATGTCTGTTTTTAAGCGTATTTTAATGTTCACTTGCTTTATGATTGTCTTATATTTCTTCCTTATTTAATTTCTTTGAAAATGATTGCTGTTCTTGTGTCTTTGTTGTATATATCCTAATGTGATTGTGCTTTTATGTGGTCTATGGGAGGCACTTTGTGCTATGTGCTATAGGATATATGAGTCATTTCTTTTGGAAAAAAAAAAAAACAGCATTTGGGAGGATATAAACAGAGGTTGATTGCACAGGTAGAGAAAAACATGAACATTTTTGGATAGGTGAAAAATAGTCCAATGGTGGCCAAGACTAAGACAAGTATGTGTCAAATGTAGAAAAGAGGCCAAGATGAGTACAAGAGGTCAGAGAAATGTTGGAAAAGATGGGAAGACGGGCTGAATTTTGCTCTTATGTTTCCAGTGATTGCTTCCTGTGGGTAAGGAACTGCAAAAACCCTATGCTCCAAGTTCATTCATGCTAAAATAATCAGTCTACAGGGTCTCACTTTGAGGGAATGGGATTGTCCTCACAGCTGCAGACCCGCTCTGCAGTTCTGGCTGATGAAACAGATGCATTTTTACATAAAATCTTCCAAGTGCAGCTTTAAACTTTCACCTAATCCAAATCATTTGTCTGCACAAAGCCCATTCTCTTGGTTTCTGTCCGTCTGTGTGTCTCTCAGCCAAAACAAGCAGAGGGCAGCTCTTTGGGTAACTTAGTATTGTTATTCAAACCTAAACACGCAATACACACTTGCTTTCAGGTGCTGCGGTTTCAGCAGCCATCATGGGTCTGTTTGTGTGGGATGTGTGTGTGTAGTGTGTGTGTGTGCTGCTGGTACAACTGGCCTGACAGGTTACCTGTCAGGCCACGCCTGACAGGTAACCTGTCAGGTAACGCCTGACAGGAGACCACGCCTCCCCCTCAGTCTGATCACAGGAAACCACCCGGCCTCGCTTGTTGGACTCATCCTCTCATGATTTGTGATGATTTTTTTTTCTGTTCTCAGATTACGTATTCATATATGCATGAGTCATTCCGAGGCTGTGAGTTGTAGGAGTGTAGGATGAGATGTGTGTTGTATTGAAGCTCGATCGCATTTAAAGATGCTTTCATTACCATTGTAATATCTCTAACTTTCTATTTACACACACACACACACACACACACACACACACACACACACACACACCCCTGAAGACAAGTATATGATATGGTAACTGCATCCTCATTGTATTTTTACCCACAGAACATGAACACACTCTCACTCTGCTCTGTTTACAGTCAATAGCCGAGCAGGAAACCACACAGCAAGAGTTGCATTGGTCCTGAGTAATGTTACAAGTCAGCAAAAGAATAGCTAAACATGTTGTTATGACTCTGAGGATAATAAAAAAAAATAATAATTTAGTTCATTTGGTATTTGAGGAAACATGCTTGTACATGATAAGAGTGTGTAAGTGCACCAATTAATAGTAAAACACTCTTTTGATACTTTTTGTTGAATTAACTTTTACTTTTTATACATTCATGGGTTTTGACTTGCACATGAATGTAAACCATCCAAAGTCTCAATAGCGATCAGATGCACAGACTTGCAGATCAGACCTTGGCTCCTGTCACAATCACTATTTGTATTCTCCATCAAAACAATGCTCAAACAATGTGTCTGATGCAGAGTATATACATCATCATAATCAGTGCATTCCTGTTGTTTTTGCCCCACTTGTCCTCAGAGAATGCCTCGAGAATTCTTCGAGAAGCTGTGAGAAAGGATGGGTGTGAGAAACTAAAGGTGAATGTTTGCACTGGTTATACCGGTTCAACTGCCTCGGCTTATTTACGTAATAGAAAAACAAACTGCACAAACAGAGACCTCCTTCACGTTACGTTAAAGCGTTTCATCTTACTTCGATGAATTTCTTTGTAAACCTGTGGTTATTTCTGTGTGAACATGTGAAGTTCAGGCAAGGCGGGCAGCAAGGTGACCATGTGGTTAGGAAGGCACTCAAACACTACCTGCTCTGTGTTTTTTTTTTTTTTTTTTTTTTTTTTTGCAGGTTTGTTTGAGTAAGAGTGCTGGCTAAAATGCAGATGAATCATTTGAGCTGCAGTGCATGAGTGAATGGCTCTACAGTAGAGCAGGCAAGGCAAATATTGAACATGCTGTACACGAGGGAACCAGCTAGAGCACCGTTCAGAGCAAAACGAGGCCCTGGAAATGCCCACACAGCATCTTTACGTACAAATTATTACACAAACAGATTCCAAACATGCATCTAAACTACTTGCAGCAATATGACACAAAGTAGCTGCCTGCCATCTGTGTGACTAATCTCCATAAACAGATTCTCCCTCTCTCTCTCATGTGCAAACACTGGCAGAACTGTGGTCTGGGCCTAAAACACCTACAAAAAGTTTGTGTCTTGTGTAGGGAAACGTTTGACTTGTGTAATAACAGAAATGCTTCTTTCCTGCTATCTTATTCCTGCTAACTGGATGTCACTAAGTCGTGTCATATGAGAGGTGATGGATTCTGAGATTGCTGCATGACTTACCTGCTGATAAGCACTGGCCGCTCTAATGTGATGCTTTTTCCTTGATTAAATATTTGTTGAATAATTTATCAAAAGTGTCTGAGGGAAACGAACATTGATTGGGTCTATTATAAAATCTAATTTTAACATTTTGACTGGATTTCACAAAGTAAACTCCAAATTATGCTACAAAATGGGGGCTACTGGCCCCTTTAATCCGCCCCCCAAAAATATTTTTTTAGCAGACTTCAAAAAATAAAAACAAAAATTCCATCAATCAATTTATCTGTTAAAACAACTGAAAACTGATAACAGAAATTACAAACATGTTCCTTTTGTATTTGTTTTCCCGGGCTCACGTGTTTCTTATCAGCAACACCTTCTGAACACACACACACACACACACACACTAGCAGGTCAAATGTGTGTTCCCGTGTTAGCAGACTCACCTTGATGACCCTGATGGACTGTTTGATTTCCTCCAGTTTCTCGGCTCTCTCCTTGATCAAATGTTTCAGCTCCGACCTCCTCTTGCCCAAATTATTCTGCAGGGAGAACAGGTTTTTTTTTTCTTCTAATGAATTTCATAATTGTATAAAATATATAGCAGTGGTTTGGCAGTGTGGCAATAGGGAGACAGTCTCACAGCTTGATGGGTGCATTGCAAATACAATAGGATTTTTGTTGTCCTCAAATATAGAAATTTGTCTTCATTTAATAACACATAAAAATAGCAGAAAAAATAAATTTTAGTTACAAGTAATACATCAAAGCCTTGTGTACCCTTGGATTCAGTGATTCCTGTGCAAATTAGTAGTACTTAGTAATCTTTTTTTGTTATTATTATGTATTATGTAGATGAGGTACCTGATTTTTGATTGTAATTTAAGATCCAAATGAGCCGTGTCTACAGCTTACCATCTTCTTCTTCCACTCGCGCTCGGTGGACACGATGTCGTGGGACTTGTGTGTGGCCGCGGCGCAGGCGCTACAGATGCAGGTGTGGTCGGTGCGGCAGTAGGCCTCCAGGAGCCGCTCGTGCTTCTTACAGACCTTGACCTCCAGGTGGAGAGTGGGTTCAATCAGATGATGGGAGGTCAGGGACTTCACCTGGGGGGAGTTGCAGGAGAGTAAAGTGATCAATTTAAAAATGTGAGCAAAGCAAGCTTGTGACTGCAAGGCTGGTTGTTGCTTTGAATCACCAGACCAACTGGGAAAATCAGCGGGGCTGGAAAATCAAGTGGAGGAAAGCTACCAAATAATCAGCAGCTACCAGTAAACCTTGAGCACGCTCTGTAGCTCCGGTGAAGTGATTCTGCTCAGTGGCTGCCTGTGGTACCCTGTGGTTTGTACTGAGTGGCTCAAAGGCCTGAATGTGTGCAACTGCACAATGTGAAGCAAATCACTGCTTAAAAAGGATCTGCATGCTCAGCAAACATTCCTCAGGAAAACCAATGCCTATAAGAGGGGGAGATGAAGATAATAATCTAAATGAAAAATGGATGAGTGAGCAGGAATGATGAAATTACCTCAGAGGATATGTGGAAATAAAATATGCCTTGGATTTTGGAAGGAACACAACAATAGTATCAGGTCATCATGGACAGCATCAAAAAAAGTTCATTTCTCTTTTCTGGAGTTTTTTTTCCCTTTCCTTTTTGCATGCATATGTAACCCGAGACACCAATCTGAGATTCAAGAGATTCAGAACCTATCCATCCAGATAGTTTCTGTGTGATCTGGCGAAGTTTCCACCCCAAAACACAAACATGCAAACTGACCTTCCTATGATGCTTGAGGTGAGCCTCGCAGAACGACCCGGGACAGTTCACGCAAGACTTCACCGCTTTCAGCTTTCTCCCAATGCATGCATCACAGGGAATGTCCCCTGGCCGGGCAAACTCCCCAGTGTCTTCCCTGGGGAGTCCCCGTGGACGGCATCTGAACTCAGATTCAGCGTCGACCCCCGTGAGGCGGGCCCGGCTGCCCCGGCCCCTCCGCTCAGCACCAGGCCTTGGAACTGTGAGGAGATTTCGGCGAGGACCCGGTTGATGCTCAGCTCCGGCTTCTTAGAGAAGCTCTTCTTGCACATGGGGCAGAGGAACTTCTTGCTGTGGTTCCAGTAGCCCTGCAGGCAGGCCTTGCAGAAACTGTGGCCACAGGGGGTGGAGACGGGCTCGACGAATATCTCCAGGCAGATGGAGCACTGGAACTGCTCCTCTGAGAGGATCCCGCCTCCCGGAGAGCTGATGCCTGATGGACAGACAGGTAGATAGGTACATAGGTACAGGTTTCTTTATTATGCCCTGTTCATGTGGTGTTGGGTTTATTGTTTAGTCCAGTTTTCTAGCAGGAACTACACATTAACACTCTAAGACATCGTACAGTCAAGTTGAGAAAATCAGGATTCACAAGATTTTGGCATTACCTTAAGCTGTAAAATGTAAGGATTTGTCTGATACATACACTCAGTTATTAGGAACACCTGTACAATCTAATACTATCCAATCCAACTGTTCTGCCAGAAAGTTTCCTTTCCTGCTGCCTATAATGCTCAGGTTTTCTTTTTGTCACAGTAATAGAGGTTTGAGCTCATAGTGCTGCTGTTGTACTGGACTGCATTTTATTGAGAGGTGTTTCCACTATTCTGTCCTCCTCATAGTATATAAATAAGGAGGACAAAAAATTAGAAACACCTCTCAATATTAGTTATAATCATGGAGGGAAATAGAGAGTCAGATGTTGTGAGTTTTTTTGTTGTTGTTGTTGTTGTTGTTGTTTTGAAAAGGTGGGTTTTTGTTTCATTTATTACATACAGTATCTGCTTTTTCCTCAGGTGTGTTTCATGTATAAAGTGTCTCATAAGCCTGTCTTGTTGTCAGAGATATGTGTGTCAGTCAATCCCTATACAAACAGCTATAAAGGTTGTCATAGGTATTAGACATTTGAAGAAAGAAAGACAGATACATAGGTAGATACACTGATAGGTCTGGTCCAGCCACTTTAAAATGTCAATTATACTTAGAGTGAGCAGGAGAAAAATACTGCATGATGAGAAGCTGTATGATCCACTACATTAAAAAGTAGCGGCAGATAATTTGACTAAGAGCACCACTACACGACAATAAAACAGCTCTCTGATCTCAGTGAGACGCTGAGATAATTAAAAGGTACCTTACAGTGCCAATAAAACACATCAGAAAACACAATATCGTTTCACTCCCAGCAGGAAATAGCTGGTGCCAGAGCCACTCGTTCTTAGAGGAACTTGAGAAACTATTTAAGGAATGCAGAAATGCCGGACCTTCTGCCTCAGAGCACCTGCTTCAGATTTAAAAGAAAACATAACACCCACTGGGGTTTTACTGTGCACCATCTATAACAACCAACCTGAATAGTTTCTGTCAGGCCTCGATCAGTTTAGTCTAAATGACCTCGATTTACTACTCTTGATGTTTGAAAATGTCTCAATTAGAACTCTCTTGATAATATAAAGTTGTGTAAGTTGGGTTTTCAAACTGTTTAAATATAAACTACATTAAGACAGGCACTAATCATGTCATATCAGCCAAGCAGGAGCTGTAGTTTTCTCAAATTTTCATTCATTCACGTCCAATTTATTTGTTTGCCTCACTTCTAATCTACAGAGAAATATCATTGTAGGCAAAACGACTCCAAACTATGACTCTCAACAATAAATAACATGACTCTAGACAATAAATAGCATGGCAAATAATCAAAATAACACATGCAGCTCAAAACACCAAAAATATAAGTAATGTAATGTAACTCACTCTGCATGGTGTCCTGTGGTGTGAAGCACTGTGGCCTTTGACTGTGCACTTTGCTGTGCGTCAGTATCAGCAGCAGGTCCTGTAAGTCTTCCTGAAACCAGCGTGGCCCTCCCACTCTCAGTGTGACACACCCGACCTGCGCACGGCCCTCCTTTTGTCACCGTGCTCTGATTTTTTTTTTTTTACAGCCTCTCAGTGTAGATATCCAAAAGCTAGGCCTTGGGACATGATGCATTGTTTGCTTTTGAATAGGCCAATACAGGAAAAGACTGCTGATAAAGAGCTGTGATTAATGGGGCAACTGAGTAACTCAGTGGAGGCCATGGAGGTCTGACGCTGGCCCCAGCGACTACACTTAAATGTTGCACAGATTGGCTCTTGTTTTTCATACATTTTATCATTATCTATATGGTAGCCTTTATGTCGTACACCAATTTCCCTTGGGGCAAATGATGTCTGCATGCTTGGTTAAATATATGGATTGAATTATTTTAAATTTTTAAATAAATAAAAAAAAAAAAAAAACAGTCCTGCCAGTTGATTTCTCATTAATTAAATAGAACAAACAAGAGAAAATATTTCAACTTTGTTCTCAACTCGAAACTCCATACACATCTATCTATCTATCTATCTATCTGTCTATTACACTGCATTAGACCATAGGAGCAATTGCACAGTAGCACCATAGTTTGGATTAAAGGATTCAAGGATTCAAGGAACTATATTGTCATACCAGCTCACATTTACATGTTAGTGGTACGAAATTAGGACTCAGGTCCCGGTATAAGCCTAAATAAATAAATAAAGCAAGGTAAAAAAAAAAAAAAAAAAAAAAAAAAAAAAAAGAAATGTAAATATAAAATATAAAATATATAAGTATAAACAGTATATATTAATTATAAACAATATGTATAAATATAAACAGTATGTATAAAGTATAAACAGTATATGTAAATAAATATAAACAGCCTATATAAGTGTAAACAGTATATATATAATATAAAGTAAATATAAAGTGTTACCCTTTACACTTTATTTTTCTCATAAGGTTTCAGTTCTGTGAAGGCAGCACTGTGCCAACGTGTTGGAAGCTGCAATTCTCCGTGTGCGCCACTAGTGGGGAGTCTCGAGCTGTGAGAAACAGCAGCTGCAGCCGACAGATACTGGACGTTTGCATTGCATGTTTGCCCTGTAGCCGATGCAGCCGATCCGGAGCAACAGCAGAGCAAGTTTTGACCGAGTAGATTCCTCACACGGCAGTAAAACAGTCAGCAGTGTGAAGGTCAAACAAAAATCTGTCGTTGGTGTGATTGGGACTTAACAGCAGGGAGCATAAAACTGAAATCACTGTGAATGCAATGCAATTACTGCAATTTTACTGACTAACTTCACTTAAAGAGGTTGATTTCTGCTCCCTGTATTGATGGCATCAATGTCAATAAGACACTGAGGGGGGTCTCTCTTAAAAATGGCACTGTCAGAGTTTCAGAGACGTTATCGATCCTTCCTACTTCCTGTAAATATCAGTTTTCTTATCTTATTGCTTCATATCGATTCTCCTTTACGTCTTGATTTTGCTCGGCTCCCACGGGGACGCTGTGTTCAAGTTCTGATTTCAAATGTGTGTTCGGTGCTTGCAGATGTTACATCACAGTCTATGGCAGCTTTATTTCTTCCCTTAAAGGCAAACAAAGAGTTGGTTTCATCCTTTATCACTTATGAGAAAAAGACCTTATTTTTAATTTATGCACTCTACTGTGTGTCTTGCACCAAGAGCTGGCAGTATGATCACAACCCTGCATGCACATTACCATAATCTGAGTGTGTGTGTACAGGTGTGTGTGTGTGTGTGTGCACATTCATATAATATTCAGCATAGCCCCACAGCGTAACCCACTGCAGAGATTGTGTCATATGACGTTGTAGAGCTCGAAATTCTCAGAATGGGGATTCTGCTTTCTCTCTTGTGCTGTCTCCCTGTCGCAGTATCAGTCAAGGTACACACACACACACACACACACACACACACACACACACTCTCTCTCTCTCTCTCTCTCTCTCCTTCTCTCTCTCGCTCTCTTTCTGTCCACCGGCAGCCCCCGGTCTCTTCCACCTCAGCAGTGTTTTCTCTCTGTCATCCCGTCTCTTCATATTTTTCTCTGTCCATCTTTTTTTCTTCTTCTTCTTCCCCTTGTTCTTTTTCCATAACCCCCATCCGAATGTTCTTCTTCAGATTTATAAATAGCAGCTATACCCTCCTCCTTCGCTCGCTGCCTCTCTCTCTCTCTTTTTTGTCTCCCTCTTGCTCTCTCCTTCTCTTCCTGTTTTTCCTCTCCTCCTCCCCCGCAATCCGGCACTTAGCAGAGTCTCTGCTGGAAGCTACACTGCACTGTATTTTTCTTGTCTTGAACCCCCCAACCCCCACCCCCCCCTTTCATTTCAAACCCCCTCTTTTTCTGCTCTTGTACACCCATCTCTCTCTCTCTCTCTCTCTCTCTCTCTCTTTCATCTGATGATTTAAAGAATTCTGAAGGAACTCTGCCCGCACCATAACAACAACACACAGACACACACACACACATCTACCTCAGCAAAATGTAGCTTTAGGTAAGCCTTGTTTGCCCTCTTTTTATTCTCTCTCTTCCTCATCTTCCTCATCCCTCTCAAACATAAATTGCACAACATTCATGCTGTGTTGCATTACAGTCCATATGAAGGCATAAGGAGGTCGCCCCTATGCTGAAATGCAGTCGTGTTATACACACAGTGCTGCTGTCGTGTTTTTTCTCTTTAATATTTTATGTGTTTAACTCCCTGAATTCTGATTTTTCCCTTAAACGTCCCCATAGGTATCTTCAGAGTTTTTTTTATCCATACTGTATGACAGAGCTCCATACATTTTCTGTTTTTGCTGGCGAAGCTATGCAGTGAAGCTATATTATGCTTATATTGTGTGAAATCAAACTCAAGTCTCCATTGTTTTATGGCTGCAACCTCACATCAAATAGAACAGATGTCTTGTGCATCATTTTATACACTTTTTTCCTCTGATGTCAGCAGGGACATATTTGGGATCTTTGCACACCTTGGGATCTCCACTTGAATTCAAAATAAAGTTCTTCGGGCATGCATTTGTAAAGATGAATCCCACATTGCTTTGCATTTGATTGTACACAGTGTGCTGTGTAATTTAAGTTTGGTGCGGGCCGGTCTGGGCGTCAGCAGGAATATATCCCTTGCACATCTATAAGAAATGCCACACACACTCTGGTTCCTCCACGAGATCTTACAACTCTCTCCTCCCTCTCGTCTTCCCCCTCTTCCGATTGCTCTTTGGTTTCTCAGAGAGGCTATCGGTGCTCTCACCTCCTCAGGGTGACACGGTAGCGCCTGTGAGCACTATTGATAGTCAGTGCGGATAGTGTCACATTTCTCTGTTACTGATAACCTCACTGCGCCCCAGCCGCGGAGGGCAGAACCCACAGTTGAAATGATGCCTGTAGGAACTGATCATGTGACACATCTCCCCCCGCTTTGGGATACCCAGGCGATCATATTGTACCATTAGCACTCACGAAGATAATGCGATACTTTATTGATTGACAAAGGGAAATTCTGTTTTCGCTTCTGCTTCTTTGGGCAGGTGAGAGCTGCGACTCTGGAGCCGCTAAGGAGTCAGTGTCTTGCTCAAGAGCACTTCAGCAGAGTCGACGCATGCCAACAGGCAGGTTGGAACCACGTTTGCCAGTTCAGTCAATCAATTTGTCAATTAGTTTAACGCAGAATTAGCAGAATGTTCAATATATTTACATATACTGTTATATACTATACTATACTGTTATATTTACATATAGTGTTTATACTTATATATCTTATATTTTATATTTACACTTCTTTTTTACCTTGCTTAATTTATTTATTTAGGCTTATTTTTTTTTTATTTTTTATTTTTATGGTATATGGTGTATGTATTGTTTGTCCTTTATGGTATATGTATGGTATATGTATTGTGTGTACTACGAGCTATGTGACACAGAGAATTTCCCTGAGGGGATGAATAAAGTACCTATCTATCTATCTATACCGGGACCTGAGTGCTAATTTCGTACCACTAACATGTAAATGTGAGCTGGTATGACAATAAAGTTCCTTGAATCCTTGAATCCTTGAATCCTTGAATCCTTGAACAACAACGTATAGGCTCAAAAATAATCCCTCTCAATCATCACTCATGAGCCACTAAGTGTGTGTTGGTGTGTGTGTCTGCAGAGACGCTGCCCTCTGACTGGATTTTTTTTAGTTTTGTTGAGCTCAAGACTCTTCTGGGCATCAGCCTTTGGGCATTGGTGTGAAGCTCCCAGCCAATCACAGCACCCCATGCCAGACTGATAGCAGCACATCCAATAGGAAGCTACAAAAAATATCGTGGACATGGAAGAAAGGAAATATAGCGAGGCGAAGCTGCAATGGACAAAGCACGTTCCACCGTGAGAGTGAATCTGGGGTTGGCCTTCACCTGCTGGTGAGTTTTTTTTTTCCTAGGATAGTGACGTTACATTTCGGGTGGACATTTCATTCCATCTCTTAGTTAGCTTTGCCCGCCTGCAACCGACAGATCCTACTCCCTCTGCTTTTCAGCACATGGTGTATAATCACATGCATTAAAATGTGCTTTCCAGGTCTGCCAGTTGAAAGTTGAAGTTGTTATAACCATCATGAGATTTCTGCCTCCCAGTGTGTTCAGAACAGTGTTGATGCTGATTAACCATTGATTCTTCTGCAGGAGTTTTGTTGGACAGCTGATATCGTTGTTCAGTGACTTTGCAAATATAATTTCAGGCCTCTGTCTGCAATGGGCCACGACTTGGAGCCCGTTCAGACTTGGTGCAGCGAGTTGTGAACAGCAGATGAGTGCAGCTGCACGGGGCAGCCTCCAGGTAAGACTGTGTGCAGCTGTAGGAATCTGAAACAGTGTGGAGCTGAAAAAAACAACAACAACAAAACCATTCCCTGGATTAATAAATGTTGCATACACACACCTTGCATCTGCACTGTACCTGAAATGATTTCAGCCAAAAGTGTGCTTCATGTTTACTGACTCCCCACTGTTTTTCTTCTCCTCTTAAAGGACCACACCGGTGATTCTGCATGTTTATCGTAATACCTACAAAATGTATAAACTCTGTTTCTGCTAATATTTTCCCAAAGCAAGCTGTTGTATTTTACAACTCTGTATCATGTGGCCTGTTTTTTATCCAGCCATTGGAATCCATTAATTCCACTATGATATGAAAATGAACTTTCACAGACTTTAACCCCTTGATGCATGAATTATGAAAGCCTGAGTCAAGATTTTTTTTCTCATGTGTTTTTACTCTTCTTAGGGCATGAACACTTTTGTGGGTCTCCATACTTCTTTAAGGATGCAGGACTGGTATTACCATGTCATGATACTAGTATTAATATGTTTTCAGCAACAAGAACAGACAGTCTCTGCATAAACCTCAATGGGGGGGAGCAGCAGAGAGCATTCTAACAGCTGATATGCAATTCCACCATAGAAACCACTGCATTTAGGAGAAAATGACTTTAAACAGCTGTCCACTGTGACCGCTATGCACCAAAGGGTTAAACTTTTTCACACCGGTACTCCATCACTGTAATAAAGTCTTCCATATTAGTTTTTCCAAAAGCAGTGGCACTGTTCTGTTTTGATGACGTGAAATTGAGCAGAGTGAAACGCATCCCTCCGCCAGGGAAAATAGACCCCAGGGGAACCTTAGCTTCACGCAGCCGCTTATCACTTCTGCGGTTTATGAATGTTGACGAAAGAAGCAGAACATTACAAGGTGGCTGTTTCCACCAAAAATTGAAATTTGAAAATGGAGGGATTTTGATTTTATGTTGTGACATTCCTAGTGCCCCCACATGATTTGTAAATTGATTTTATGTGATGTAAAATGTTGGTAAATGTGCACAAAATGGGCCAAACGTTCAAAATAACTGGCATATGGTCCTTTAAGTCTGTCGCTGAAATGTATGGCCTTATTTGCTTCCGTCCCTGGGGCGACGCAACACAATGTGACACCACGGAGGAGGAGGCGTTACACTGCAGTGCTTCATTCACATGCAGCCCTTGATTTGTGATTTGTCCCCGTGAACCAGTCTGTTCCTGCAGCTTGCGCCTGTTGCATGTGTGTGTGTGTGTGTGGGTGGGCGTGTGAGTGTGTGTGTGTGTGTGCCTTTAGGAAGGGAATCTCCATATGCTCTGATACATTGTTTATAGATTCTTCGAGTATAATATCCGTATCACATCCGTATCAGCTAATACCTTCTCAGGCATCACATGGCCTTTGTTGCACTTGATGATTCATGTATTCCCTGAATGCAACTGACTCATGAAGGCATATATATGTGTGAGCCAAAAGTAGGATTTTTTTTTTTTTTCAATTTTTTTTTTTTTTTAAACCAAATTCTGTCTTACTCAGACAGACAATCAAGGTGCAAAGCTGTAGTTCTCAATTATCTCCTCTTTCTTTTGATCTCATCTCATTTCCCCTCTTCTCTGATCTCATCTCATCTTATCTAGCCTTGTCTGATCTCATCTCATTTTGTAGATGTCTTCATAAAGCCACTGGAAGGCATGAAAAGCCAAAGCAGGCAGCGCGGCGCTCCCTCCATCGCACTGGATGCTCGGGGATCGCTGGAGACATGCATCCCCCCCCCAGCCCATTTCTCCTTTCTCTATTATCCTATTTTGCTCCTGCCTTGAAAAAAAAAACATGAAAGAAGAAAAATCTCTAACCTCTTCTTTAATATGTACATAAATATTCTAGCGACATCTGTTGAGCCGAGTCTTAAGTTGCTTGTGTTGCTGGTGATCAAGCGGCTTAAGCTTTTTCTAATTTTGCAAGTCATTATAAGTCACTCTAGCCTTAGTGAATTGGGTAAAAAAATTTACTGCAAACGTAGAATATCTGCAGGCTTAAGATAATTGCAGAGCAGCGAGGGACAATGACAAATCAATCTCAGCGTTTAGATGGGAATTAACCTCCGTTGTAAACATATTTGCTTTAAGCTCAGATAAGTTAAATTGAAATAAAAGACTTCATTGATCCTTGAGAAGGAAATCAGCAAAAGTGAAAAATTATCCTCCAGAGGGAAAATTGCAAGAGTAAATAATAGGCTATACATATACAGTAGCTTGGCAATAAAATACTGAGGAATAGAGATGCGAGCATTTTATTATTATTATTTTTTTAAAGTTCTTATTCCCATTGCAGATGGATTTATAGATTTTTGCATTTATTGATTTGTTAACATCCTGTCCCATGAAAGAACATATTTGCGAATGTGCACAACAGATTTACAGAGCAGATGGGCAAATTTTGACAAAAAAAATACAAAAAAGAAGTGAGAGCTCTTTTTTTATATAGAACAAACATATTATGACATTTTAAGCTGGCTCAAGTCTGCGGGAGTTGTTTTCTTTTCATTTACCTAAAGCACCCCAGCCAAGAACCTCTGGCTGAATTGTGGATCGCAATAAAGTCAGAAAGGATGAAAAAATAATATTGTTTTTGTCAGGGCTCCAATTTTTGTCTGCAGTGGTTTGCAGTCTTTTTGATTCACAAATCCCCAAACCACAGTGACGCCTACTCACGGCTCCCTGTTACAGGCATAAACATACAGGAAGCCGAGCTCATCTTGACTGACACAAATGTTGAATTTGATTGTTCTCGTGAATCATGTAGCCACTAGATTACACAGTAATTCCTCCCTCGTATCAAACTCGGCGGTAATCCCACGCACAAAAATGGCGAGTTGGGTGGTGTTTGTTGTGTCTGATGTTTCATCGCAGGCCGCAGAGCAAAACTGGAAATGTCTTGCAGCTTCCGTCATTGTTTTTTCAATATCTTGTGCCATGTCAGTGATTCTCTCTGTGACGGTTTTTGGAGACAAACTGACACTTTGGAACTATTTTACTTCGTCTGCAGCGGCAACAAGGCACTATTTCATGTATTCTCCCTCTGAATGAGGTTTCTGCTTCTTAGCTACTGGCTCCTTCACCACAAAATTTGCCTGCATCACATTGTCTCTGTCAGAATGCAGTCCCCCACTCACCCAACTGTGCATTTGTCCTTGTAACTCACCTTGTAACCCCTCTGTCGACCCAAACCCCAAACTGAGAACCACACAGTACGAGGCAGCTCTACATACATGCGTACAGCCAAAATATTTGAGAGGGCACAAACATGAAGTCAATGCAAATTAGTTAAGAACCTCAATATTAAAGGAAAACTCCACCATCTTGGACTGCTTACACTGTTAGGTATCTTCAGTTGTACCTTTTTGTTGTACTCTTCACTCGACCACCCAGCAAAGTGTTTTTTACCCACTATTTAAAAGTATTAGAGTGGATTTTCCCTTTAATCCAACTTGGCACTACTGCTGCATTTTGATACACAGTTATATTTAGTGGCAACTTGTTCATGAGAGGAACAAAAGTCTTAAAGTAGGGAATATGGACTATCATTATATGATCTAGTGGTTTTCAAAGTAGGGTCACTCAGTGGTATCCAATGGTCCCTTGAAAAAATTAGGGATATATTCATTCCACTGCAGTTTAATTCACATCTGCAGCATCTCATTACTTTTAATATATTGGTCAGTTTTCGTGTACGTTAACAATTAGCAAAACATCTTATCATATCAGGATCCTAAGGAAAACATCACTTCAAATGGGAATCTGTGGCTTCATGAATGTTTATTTGGGGGTTTGGAATAAGAAAAAGTGTGAAAACTCCTACAATCAATTATATCTGAAAGATTTTCAATGTCCATTATCTGTGAAGGAATGACTGCTTAGGGTTAAACATGGACGTGCAATTGTTCCTTCCAAAAAGGCATGCATTTTGATAAAGTGGTGTGCTGTGTGACTGAGTGCTCCGAATTCCTCAATTCCTGTGGTGCATGGCGCTCTAATGAAGAAGCCATGTACTGCCAGCCGCCAGTCTGTCTGAACTGGAACAGCACCCAGAGGGGACAAGATTAAAACCGTCTCCTAGGGGGGCCCTCGCAGCAAAACTAGCATCCCCTGAGGGTGAGCCAGGGTCAAAAGGATATCCTTCGAATGCTCGAAATTACTTTTGGAGTGCCAGTTTTAGCGTGTGCTCGATACACCTGATGGAATGGAAGTTATGAGTATGTATGCACACATATATGCAGAATGATCAGTGATTAACACGAGCAATAAAACACACAGTTGGTTGTGTTCATAAGCAATATGCAGCAAATTTTATTTAGTGCAGAAAACACAGTACAGGGAGTGTTCTTGTGCATTCTCACCTCAGCCACCATCTCGGGATATCCCACAACACGTGGTAGATTGAAATGTTTAAATACACAGAGGGAATTCAAAGCTTAAAACATACAAATATGGCTTTTACATGCGTCTACGTCGGAAACACAACAAAACAAGTTCGATAAGCTCACAAGAAGAAGGTAGGTTATCCACATAAATAATAGACACGTCATTGAATAAACTACCAATAAATAAAGCATCGTTCATGGTAGAAGAAGTCATGAGGAAATAAGTTCTGATTGGTTCAAACTGCGGGGTGAGTGGTGGGATGGGGCTCTGTGGAGCTTCCTGATTGGCAGATGCCTCCCTGATAGGACGGTGGTCAATAATCGGCCACATTTGCAAAGGATAAGACCGCACCTCAGCACCACAAACGTGAACTGACGATCAACTTAAGCACAAACAAAAGCCCTACACTTGCGTGCTTTCCTCTAAAATCTTAAACGCAGACAAACTGTCCGCAATTCGGTCACTTCGAACGACGCCAAATCTTCCTTGGTAGCATTTAAAAGCCGTGAAAGCACCGGCAAAGTACAGGGATGCTTGGGTCTGAATCTTCTCACAAGGCTAGCCTACTTGACTATTGCTTTACGGCACAACAGAAAACACAAACAAGGGATGTACAAGAACAGATCCTCTAAATATACAATGTTTTTGTCCTCTAAAGTATGGCTTTGATGTCATTTCCAGGCTGTAGAACTGTATCCAAATATCCAATGCTGGCATACCTCACCAATTACATTTCACTGTCAAGTACATTACTTGGTCAAGCATACTTAAGCGAGTGTGGGGAGAAGTATAGGAGGACAGGAGCATATTAAGTTAGCAAGCGTGGATTTGGGAAGACACTGTACAGACGCTGTACAAATGTTATGTACAAAAGCACTGGCCGCTGTTTGCCAAGCTCTTGTCTACCGTGACGTCAAAAGGTTTTTAAGGAGGATGTGGGGACTTCACTTAATCCATCTCGGACAAACTATATGCTTCTTTCGCTCCATTCATGATGACAATAGCGAGACAAGCTTTTCATTCCATCCCATCCATCCTTTCCTCTCATTCATAGCAGGCGTGCTGTGCTCTCCAAACCCCGCATTTGGTTGCCTTCGGGGGAACGCAAAATGAGGTCAGGCTAACAAAGCAAAGCAAAAAAAAAAAAAAAAAAAAAAAACAGCGACGGCAACGGGAAACAAAGAAAGAAACACAGAAAGAATAAAGAAAACCAGTGTTTGTATATATGTTTGATTATCTCAATTTACAAGGAGAGGCTTTGACGTCTTAAAAAGTTTTATTTCACGGAGTTAAACAATATTTAGTAATTGACCCAATCCGGTGACTGACCATAGGAAATTATTTCTTCGCTGGCTTTATGAGCTTCCTCTATGCTGAATCTACATCAGACCCCTTTCTGCCCTTTATCACTGCACACCGGCAAAGACTGCAAAGTGGATGGAGCCCTGAAATGATACATGACATTTAAAATTGGGGCATTTAGCTGACGTTCATCTCGGGGAACCTAAAATGAATGAGCAAGTAGGGCATCCACATCTTGTTCAAGGTCACTTTGACAAGAGACACGACTACTGATGGATACACAGTGTGGGGATTGAACAATGACCTCTCAGTTGCAGGATACTCTATCTGACCAGGGGATGCTCTGACTGATCTCACAGCCTCAAAGTCACAAAGCTTACCAACAAGTACTACAGCGAGTAGCTATTTGCATTGAGATGACCGGCTTGGCATTACAGTATTTTCTCTTTCTATCTCTGTTGCCAAGCAACATTTAGCTTCCCCAGCCTCTGACAGGTAGCTATTTTAAGAAACCAGACAGTGATTTCAATCATGACACAACTCTTGTTTAAATAGGTTCTGGCCTGATCCAAAACCTGATCTGGATCTTAAAGGGACCCTTTTATGGGAGTTATAATTTTCATCCATTTGCATACATGCATGATTAAAGATGTTCAATGCTGACTTTTCTGAAATTTGATGTTCGTGATGTGGTTAATGTCAAGGTTTTTGCATTTTTTTTTTTTAATCTATCTGTTCTTACAGACAGGTTGGTACCAATTCAAATCACAACATCAAAACTGGGATGGCTCCTGCTTGGCTTCCCGTGCTTAACAACTGCCAAGCTCCATCCACTCAGGTCAATCTGAGGCGTTTGAACTGACAAATCATCTGGAAAGCTTCCAGCTGGCAACGAATCGGAGTCCAGCTTTGGGACTGCTGAGAACTGTGAGAACTTAAGTCTTCAAATTCATTTCATAAAGATCTTTTTTTCACCGAGCTCAACCTATTTGCATCCCGAAGAGTATTATTCACATCCTGAGCCAGTGTATATTTGAAAACAAAATCATGTAAAGTTAATAATATGGGACCTTTTAAAAGTTGGCCTGGACTGCATCTCTGTCCACATTCATAATAATCACAGTATTCCAAGATAAACACTTCACTTTCAAACACTGTTAGTGCAGTAAGATGACGGGCAGCTGGTTAACATACATACAATAGGTGCATAACATAGGTGCTGCCACAATAGTGTCCAGTAAGCTTGTCTGAGTTGTGTTTCTAAGTCGTTAATCCTGCAGGCCACACAGATCGGGACATATACAGTACATATTTAACATGGTGTAAGAATTTAGGGAAAAAAACCCAATGCAAGCTATGCTTTACTTGAGGTGTCTAGTCAAATGCCTGACAGGTTAAATCCACCTAAATCCCCGTTAAGTGCGTGTCAGGTAATTATTTGAAAACCATGTCAAATCCAGTCCGGGGAAAAAAAAAAAAAAAAAAAAAAGCTGTTCAATATTAAACTTGGGGTTAGGCTTAATTTCAAACACGCTACACTTCAGGGATATCATCAATGCGACACGTGTGCCCCCCTCCCTCCCCAGTCAGTGAAGTGTTATCTGGTTCCTCTTCTACATTTTGAATGGGGTTGGAGAAAGAAAAAAAGACAGCGGGGGAGGGAGAGGGACTAAGGTGGGACGGTGGAGAGAGGAGCGGCGGTGATGACGGCTGGCTTGTGCTGGTTGCACCTTTTGCGACTGCTCTTGTCCTTGAAATAGAAAAGAGGTTACATTCCAATAATACTACTAGTAATTAGTGAGGAGATTATTATTAAAGCGTCATAGAGAAGTCGGGCTTTTTAGAAGCAGCTCAGTGTGCTACATACATCGTGGGGTGGGGGGCGGCGGGGGTTTAGCAGGCGGAGGACATGAAAATGGGTACGTGTTTTGGTGCAAATTGTACTGACAGATGTAAGATTCTGTACTGTGGGAAATAGTGTGTGTCCTTCTGTGTGACTGAATGCAGTTGTTTTTTTTTTTTTGTATCAGTGTCTCCCGCTTGGTCTCTCATGACAGGTCTGTTTCTGTCTCTCTCCTCTGTCAGTCTGATCTAAAAGGTGATCAGGTTCGGGTTCAAGGCTGGCATGTGCTCAGGAATCATTATCAAGTGTTTATTTAAAGACAAGGAGCTTCGGGTTACCTGCTGGGTGATCATGGCATGCAGTAACCCTACACCAGGCATGGCGCAGAGCCCACAGCCACGGGTAGACAGCATGTGTTAGTTGTATCTACAACGTGGCGTATGGGCATGCGATACGGTGTGTGTTGTTCGGTCCGCATCAGTGGCTCTGGGCACATTTCTGGCCAAATGATGTTTTTGTGGACGCAGAAATCTGATCTGAACTCCGTGAGTTCAACGGGTTCAGATGTTATTCTTGGTTGCATTAAGATGTCTCGGAATAATGAGATGTAGCCTTAAGCCCTGGTATGATAACAAGCCTCTATTGTGCTTGGGTTTTATTCAGTCTAACTAGATTAATACTGTGTGTGCTGATTTCGTCAGCATCGAGGGCTTTGTTACTTGAGACGATACAACAATTACGACAAGATTAACCCCCTCAACTCTACCTGTCCCACTGGCGGGCTTGTCATTGCAAACCCATGCTGCGTAGCTGAACTTTGTTAAAACTCATATAAGTTTCTTTTGAATTCTAGTGGACTTCCCAAACTTTTCAAACATACCAAATATGTCCTGCTGAATTACAGGGAAATTTGTATAAAATGATGCACAAGACATCTGGATGTTTTCTATTTGATGTGATGCTGCAGCCATAAAATAATGGTATTTTGGGTATATTATTATATACCCAAATATTTCACTCAATTTAAGTGTGAAACACCTTCAGATGTTTTTGTTGTCTAACTTTGAAGCTACTTCAGGCGAAATTTAAGAGAAACTCAGGGTTCAGTAGGTCAACCTATCGCATGTGATAAGAATAGCATCGGCTTTTGTGACTGAAAACTGATCTGGCAATCTGGCAGTCCCCACCTATCTGGTAATCTTATCGCATTGAAAACAAATTCAGAATTATTTATAATTACTACTTGTCCCCGGACTAACAGTGACAGAAGCAGGGCAGCCTCAGTTTAAGTGCGAACACGTTAAAAGCCACTAAGCCCTGGCTGCATTTAAACGACTGATTATGTTACATATTATATTATTATATTTGTATGGTCGTCATACACTCATCCATATTGAACAGCATTAAGAGATTATATTATCACTGTGGCATTGTTAATGGATCATGTAGACACTGATGACAACTAATGCATCAGTCTTGACAGCAGCCTGTGAGAGAGGTGTTAATGAGGTGTGTGTGTGTGTGTGTGTGTGTGTGTGTGTGTAGGGTGCCTACTTTCCATCGCCTATTGATCTTGCCTGCGGTGAATTGCCTCTGACTGCGCGAGTTAGCAACCAGTTTCCATGACCACCACCTCCGTCACCTATGAGATCAGATTGGCTAAAGCGATACAATATCTGGCCGCTGTCTGTAAATGGAAGGCGGTGCAGAGGTGATTTTACACCTGAGCCAGTATTGTTTTCATCCTTCTTCCTCGGGAGGGGGAAACAAGTGAAGGAGGGAAGGAGGGAAGGAGGGAAGGGGGGGGTTTGATGAAAGAAAACTTGCAAGACTAAAAGGAGGCGGAAGGGAGAGATGGGAACAAGTGCTGGGAAACAAGACAGTGTGCTTCTGTTCTTTTAATAAGCTTTTGTGCGTTCCTGTTTTCGTCGAGGCTGAAGGACGTGTGCTTGTTCTGTCAGTCAACGGAGTGTCAGTTTCCGAGCAGAACTCTCTTCGTCTGCTGGGCTTGTGTCGCGTCTGCAGGAGTATTGGGGGCGAGGGATCGGGGTCACATGTTCCGGGAGCGTTAAGGGGTACACAGGCGATATGTAGGGGTATTTTGTGACAGGAGGTTACAGTATTTTTTGTCATGCTATATTATAAATTCCGCACTTTCACCTTTTTTCGCATCTGCCTCTCTTTTTTCCTCCCCTTCCCTCTTGCCCTTTCCATTCACAACACTTGATCTCTCCCCAATCATGCAAATAAGCTTCTCATTATATGGCTGTGCATATGACAATAAGCTTGACCCTGAACTTACAGTTAAAATCCCACTTCCTCCCTCCCCTCCAACCCTTTTTCAATCACTTATTTCTGTACATCTGCGGAAAGTTTTTTTTTTGTATTATTTTTAATTTTTTTTTAAACATTTTTTTTTTAATCCTTTCTTAATTTGTGCTCAGTCAGTCGCTCTACTTCTTTTTCTTCTGGAAACGTCTAAACTGGTTCTGGATGGCGAGCGCTGCCTTCTCCGTCTCCGGCGCTTCCAGGTCAATGTCGATCTCCTCCTCCTGTTCCTGAGGCTTCGCCGCTGACGCCTTCTCTGCAAGGGGCAGAGGACAAAGGGCAGAGGTTCATACTAAATATAACCTTCAGGAAATATCAGTTAACCGGCCAATCAATATGTCAATTTCCACAAAGCAACTTCAAATACTGAGCAGTTCGATTCTTCCAGACATATACTGACATGGGTGGAAGTGCATGTACCTGCACCCAGCATGTAGTATTGGATAAATATACTGTGTCATGACAGAGACTAAAAGGACTAGTGCTGAAATGATTAGTCAAACGACATAGAAACTATTGATTATTGATCTTTTTAGTCATTTATCAAGCAAAAATTCCCCAAATTTGCTGATTGCAGCTTAACCAGCATCACTAAGATGTTAAGATTTATCTGTTCATATTATTTTTTGGCTAAGGAAACAAATTGAAGTCATCACTCTGGCTTCTGCTCATAAGTATTTTTTAGGATTTTTGACATTTCATACACTAAATCAGTGGCTCTCAAACTCGGGATTGTGAGATAACTTTGGGGGTCGCAAAATGATTGAGACATAAGAGGAAGAACAAAAAGTGAACATGCAAAATTATCATGAGTAGTTTTTCTACTTTTTTCTGTTGTGAATTACTGAGTAGTTGTAAAATGCCTCCTCTGGAAATTGAAGGCAAATGAAACAAACTGGATAGGTGGTTGTTCTTTAGGTGGACTGTGGTTTGTTTTAAGGGGTCACAAGCCACTGCACTATATGATTAAGTTGTTAATCAATAAAATAATGGGTTGCTTAACCAACAATAAAAATACCCATTAGTTGCAGCCCTAAAATTCACCAGATGTTCTATGTGTTCCTTGGGAAAATCCCTCTCAACCAGTTTTGGACTGCCCTGGACTTTGAGTCAGTAGGAAAGGTAAATGCTGCGTTAAGAAGGAACGATGTGAGACTTGGATACAGGGAAAATATATAGTGCTTTTCATTGTGCAAGCAGTACTTTCAGCAGTTTATAAATGCTGCGGCCCTTCAAGGACATCCCACACTCCAATTTGAAAAGCAAAATGACAACAGAGAGAGACAGAGAGAGGAGGTAATAGGAGCTGGAGGAGGCTATAAATGTCCCTCGTTGACAGTAAGAAGTCAGTACCTAATGATGGTTCAAAAATGAGTTTAATTTTTAGTGACTCCTATAAAGACATGATGAGGAAAAAGGCTGAGCTGAAATGACTTCTCTATTTTTACCAGATCTCAATCTTGTATCTGCTGCTGTAACAAATAAGGTTGTTGTGTAACAATGTCATAATACTATAATATCTTAAAAGGGAGGTATTTTAATAATTTTTTAGACAATTTTACATAATCAACTTTTTTTCTGGGACATTTAAATGAAAGAAAATTGTGGTGTGATAGTTTAGGTAATGTATTTTCGAGGACATTCATTCATTATTAATGACATACTGGCTGGTGATTGGCTGGTATTTTTGGTAGCCCTGCCCTATTCTATGGCATTAATAATGGATGCAGCTAGGGCTAAGAAAGCATGGGCAGGCTGATGCAAATTTGAGATTTTCAGCAACTGGTTGATCAGTCAGACTTTATCTGTATAGCACTTTTCATTCAAACAAATGTAATGCAAAGTGCTCCACACAATAAAACAATAGAAATACTCTCACTCAAAACACTAAATGACAATAAAATAAAGAAAGGAGGAAACAGAGGCAGGATTATGACCAATAGGAATCAGAGAAAAACTCAATATGGCAAAATAAAATAATAACAAAAGGGGTGAGGTATGGAAAATAAAAACTCTTAACAGTGATTAAAAGCTTAAGATAGCAAGAGAGAGAGAGAAAGAGAGAGACAGAGCGAGACAGAGCAAGACAGAGAGAGAGAGAAAGAGAGAGAGAGAGAGAAAGAGAGAGACAGAGAGAGGGAGAGAGGAGGTATGGATAAGAATAAAACCAGAAATATAAGGTAGGATACAAAAAAGAACAGAATCCAAAATATAAAAGGTTAGACAATGGGGTAAAACTGACTACAATAAATAAATAAATAAATATACAAACAAATAATTACATTTAATTAAAAAGCTAGATAAAAAAAGTAGGCTTTGAGTTTGCTTTTGAAAATACCGACATTCTCTGCTGCCCTCAGGTCTTCAGGAAGGCAGTTCCAGAGAACTATTGTAATAAAAGGATTCCTCACCGATGGTTTTGCTCTGACTTTAGGAATAATAAAAAGGCCACTGGAAGACCTGGGGGTTCTGGAGGGTTCATCGGCTAAAAGCGAATCTGACAAATAGGTGGGACCAAGACCATTACAGCTTTATAAACCAACAAAGGGATCTTAAAATCAATTCTGAAGCTAACAGGCAGCCAGTGCAGGTAACAGTGCAGGTTACAATAATCAATCCTGCAGGTAATAAAGGCATGCATTAGTGCCTCTGAGTTGGCTTGAGAGAGAAACAGTCACACTCTGCTGATGTTTTTCAGATGATAAAATGCATTCATAATTATATTTCTAATGTGAGGTTCAAAACTAAGATCTGAATCAAAGATAACTCCAAGGTTTTTTACATGTTGACATGTTGAGAGGTTTAAGGCCAGTGCTTGCAGTTTTGCATTCAGTTTGTCTCTCTGAGCTTCAGTACCAATAACCAAAAGTTCAATTTTTTCCTGATTGAGTTGTAGAAAATTAACTACCACCCATACCTTGATATCTAACATACAGTTAAAAAGGGCATGTATAGGCCCTGTGCTGTCGGGAGGCATGGTAAAAGCTGTGTGTCATCAGCATAGCTAGGGAAATTTTTGCTGTTCATCCTGAGGACATTTCTAAGTGGCAGCACGTAAAGGTTAAAAAGTATAGGACCTAAAATCGAACCTTGAGGTACACCACAATTTATTTTATAGCTTTTAAATGAATATTTGTCTGTTTCTCAAAAAATAATCTGTCAGTATGATGAGATCTGAACCAATTAAGAATAGCGCCAGAGAGGCCAGCCAGACTCAGACCCAGAAGTCTATCTAAGAGAAGTGAGTGATCTAATGTGTCAAAGGCTGCACTAAAGTCAAGTGCTGCTAACACAAGTTTTTTCATATCTATTTTGGACCTTAGGTAATTTAAGGCCTTGACGAGTGCCATGTCAGTGCTGTGACTGGCCCAAAAACCAGGTCAGTAATTTTCAAGAATATTTGGGAGTTCATAAAACATTTAACTGTAGAGACTGGTTCACAATGTTAGGTAAATCTTAAATAAATCTTTGAACATCTTATAAAGAATATCCCAGACTGCAACATCCTTAGCAAAACAAGCAAATCCCTGTTTTCTGTAAAATCTTCCCATTAAAGCACCATCCACAAGTTTAGCATTTGGTTTGCTGGAGCATGTATAAAAATCTAAAGGTCATTCTGCACATCACAGCACAACAGACCCTTGGGAAGAATTTGAAATGTCATAGCACCTGTTGTAAAAGATCACTGACAAGTTAGAAAAAAGACCAGCACCTCTGTGTTACAGCCTGGAAGGTGGATGTACATGAATGTATCCAGAACTTGACTATGCTTGCTCTTCTCTGTACTTTTGCCACTAGTTTTGTCCTACTGATTTACAATGGGTGTACATTGTATATACACACATATATGTATATTATCTGTTCACGTGATTTATTTTCAAATTGAGTGGACCTCTCTACATATTGTGTGCACACAATAGTCATTTTATGAATGAGTTAATACCACAAAATAGATTTTTTCTGGGATCCCAGCAGTAGCTAACCTGTCAGTGAATAATTGTTAAAACTCTAAATATAACATGGAGTCACATCCTAATGCAAGTGAGCACAATATTCACAATAAAATACTTTTACAGCAGTAAACAGCCTGACATGGTGATGTTGATCAATTGAGGAATGCTGATTATGATAACTTCATCTACTGACAATCCATAGTCTGCACATACGTTTATTCAGAAAAGTTTAGTCTGTAGTAATCAAAGAAAAAAAAAGCCACTGTCAAAGACAAATCTTGGAGAGTCTGGTACTTTACGGCATAAATGCAGTGTGAATTGATGTAGCAGTTTATTGGGCACTGCAGCCTGCTGTATGTCTGATAGACTGTAGATCACAGTACCCTGACTAGCCTCAGCCTTGGGTATCTACCTCTCTTCTTCTACATCCCTCCATATGTCAGCTGCGGATTAGCCATTACAGCAGGTTAACCTTGCTTTAGGGCTAGAGAGCGAAACCCTTCTGTGCAAAGAATTTTAAGCACATGCAAATCTAGAGAAACTAGGTAAGGGGAAGGTGGGTATGGAGATATTGTGGAAAAGGAGAATTGGGTGAGAGAGAAAATATATCATGTATTGAGCAATGTCTGTGGGTGAATGATCTTGATTTTTTTGGTGTTGTTTTCGAGATGGATGACACATCCACATGAATTGTGCATACAAGCACCCACAGAGTACAAGAAAAAGACAGAGCTAAACAAAAGACAACAACCACAAAACACACTCTGTCCATTGGCCGATTCATGATAAATGCATTGACAAACGCGAATGTTGCAGTGCTGCAATTGTCTGCTGATGAGCACTATTGCTAACTTTTCCTGGCTGACAAACTTGTGACTACTGCCAAAAACAGCTGCCTTGTCTTGGTTGCTTCGCTCATGGAAAATCAATGGACTGACTTCCAGAAATTAGATATACTTTATGTCCAGTTACTGGTGGTGTGTATGATCAAAGATAGAGAGAGAGAGACAGAGAAAGACAAAGAAAATAGTTAAAGACACAGAAAAACCACAGAAATAAACAGAGATCAACGAGGAGATATCAAAACACACCGACCTTCCAGGCTTTGTTGCCAACTTTATCACTAGATTTAGAAACTTTTCAGATTTGCTGAGTAGCTTTTTCAAAAGGCATCAGTTACAATTATCGACACGTTCTTCAGTCATTTTCATATATTGACCCTAGAAGCATCTGGTGCAGATTGATCAATAATACTGACATACTTTTACACTACTTGCTTGTCTATCAGTGGTCACAACACTTCCAAAATATCATAGCCCCTTCATTTCTGTAAAGAGCATATTAACTTTCCGATGAAATCATCTAGCAACTTTTTGAGCAGCCAGTAGCTTCTTTCCTTAAAGAGCTGGCAGCACTCCAGGCATTTGCTGGGTGACTGACATGTCTTTGCACCAGTCATCATTATAAAGTTATGATTTCTCATCATTTCTGAGATGTTGATAGCAAAGAAAGCCAAATATGTAAAAGTCTGCATACCAAAGAAGGCACACAAGAAGAAAACAAAACAAAAAAAAAAAAAAACAAACAAAAAAAAACTGTGGATGATTAAATTTGGTTCGTACTCTAAAAATACACCATTTGAGTGGGGACCAGTGTTTCCCCCATTGGTGGTATTTTTGTGCTTAACACTTTTATCTATTTTGGGTCAGACATACCTTTGTTGTCAGATGCAGGCGTCTGGCTGCTGTTAGCAGAGTTAGTGGATGCCAGCTGTAGAGAGAAGGCAGAGCAACACTTTGAGTCAATTGTACATCACAATGCAGCAACTGTAAAATTTCCCATTTTTACATCCTCAAAATCTGGTGCTGCTTAACCATCATTCTGCACTATCAGGTGTTGAGAAAATCCTGCACTTGTAATGCAGGAAACACGTAGGGAGTGACTGGCTTATACAGTGGCTTTTAACACATGCACTAACGCTCACCAAACACACACACACATGCATGCACACACACACACACACACACACACACACACACACACACACACACACACACACACACACACATTTCTATCTTACCTATATTTTGACAGGTTCATTATTTTCCATTTTAGTTTGTCATTGAGCTAACCTGTATTCCAGTAAACTGTGGTTCTTTAAATGTGGCTCCATCCATTGAGGTTTGGCTGAATAAAATTATTTCTGCCTCCAGGAAAGGTTTGTTTAACTAAAATCAATTTGCTCACACTTATGTTCACAAGCCTACTCCTGTAACCTTCAGGCCTTTTACATGTTTTATAAAGCAATGTTCATTAAAATTGAAAAAGTGGTAAAAAAGAAGAAGCCTGAAATTTCATGATCATGTATTGCTTAACAGTAAGTATACAGTGCGGTCCATCCCATGTTCCCAGGCCCTTCGTTCCTCAAAGTAAAAGAATAATTTCATATGTTATAATCGAAGAAAAAGCAGCTTTCAAAGATACAATACATTCTAGTTCAAACACACTTTTTATTAAAATTGCAAAACATAAATGTCATTAACCATTAGTAATGGCATGAACAACATTATCCACATACATAACATTAAACATGCATAACATACACAATCCTAGGTTCTCTTAACATAAAAAGTAATGTCCATACCCCTGATATATTGAGGAACCTATGGTATGTGTTATTCAATATATCTGAAATGGCCTTAGAAAATGGTTTATGAAAAAAGGCCTTAGGACATGAAACCTTGGGACATAGAACACTGGAAACAATCATGGCAACATAGGACCTTGGGAGCACAGAACCTTGGGGACATAGGGGATTGGAATGATAGGACCCTGGAAACATACAACCTTGGAACCACAGGGCCTTGGGAACATATGATCTTGGCAACAGAGGATCTTGGGAACATTGTCTCTTGGAAACAGGGTCTTGGGAACATAGGACCTTGAGAACATATGATCTTGGGAATATTGTCCATTGGAAACAGGGCTTTGGGACATTAGGACCTTGAGAACATAAGGTCTTAGGAACATCATCCCTTGAAAACATGGGGCGCGGTGAATATACAGCCGTAGGAACATTGGACCTTGGGAGCATAAAGCCTTGAAAACATAGGGCCTAGGACAGATACAACCATGGGAACATAAGGCCTTAGTAACATGAAACCTTGAGAACACAGAACCTTGGACATATAGACATTCTTCTTTTTATTCAGCACTATTCAGTAGCCTATGTTTTGATATTTTTTAGCCTCTCACAAACAGCTTACAAACTGTAGGCTGAGAGGGCATAATTAGAACCATCGTATATCATGCTCTTATTGAAAGCTGAATGTTATTATGTTTGCAGCCCAAATATCGTGGTTGTATTGGCAGCTCTACTGCAGTTCCCACCCACACTGTGAATGCATCTGTCCCCAACGTTTTTGTTTGTGTTCCACATTCTGGCCAACAGTATTGCCTGGTGTTCTCACATTTCGCTAGAAAACACATCCTGAGTGCAGACAGGGTGCACTCGTGAGGAGCAGATGAGAGTATGGTGTCTTCTTGGAGCCGTTACATACGAGCGGCTGTGAAAGATTCAGAATGACACTTCCAGTGTGTGGAGGGAGCTGAATGAGAGGGAGCTGAATGAATGTGCCTGTGTAAATGGGTTTCCCTTACATCTTGTCTTATGTCATTTGCAGAGGTTTGGACACACATTTCCAATGGTGGAAAAAGTCCACACATCCCTCACTTAAGTATAAAAGTAGCCACACAACACTGGAAAAAGTACTCCATTACAGCAAAGGTCACTCAAAAATGTTTTTTTCTTAAGTTTCTGTCCCCCAAAATGTCTGACCTTGACTGTACTGACTTGTATCTGTGCAAAGTTTGTCACTAGAGAGGTGCTTTCACAATCCTCTACTGGAGGTGGAGGTGTGTGTGCATACCCCTGAAATCTGAGATTCAGACGTACCCGGGCCAGCTGGATTTGGCACGTTGCAAATCTGAAAGCCAATCCCGTCGACTGACACTGTGGTGATTTGCATATCATTAGCATCAGCACCACCAATCCGGCAGGTGGGGGCGTGGGCAGGGGACTATTTGCATATTCATAGATCAGCACATTTTTGATGAGGAGAAGATTTGGATTTACATTTAAAGCACAAAGGAATTTTTTTTTTTTTTTTTTAAATCATGGCAAACACTTCCAAATATGTAATGCTGATGAGCAGAGATTATATTATTCTGAGGGGCTTTTTAGGGGCTTAATAAATCACTGGAGGGAACTTTAAGCACAGTATTAGAGTAAATGCATTTTGTTACTTTACACATTTGCGAGTCTCCCTTTGGCTCCTTTGCAGAGGTTTACCCATGACTTCTGCATTACTCGAGGCTAAACCAGAGAAAACCAGCACAATGATGGCTAACCTCTCCTCCACCCCCATAGTGACCTGATTTTAAGCTCTCCCATACTAATCTCTCCATCTGTACCTCTTCCTCTCTCTTTCTGTCTCACTCTGTAAAAACCTTGTCTTTTGGCACCTCTTTTGTTTGATCTCTCACTTGCTCGTCTGGCTTCTCTGTTTTTAGCTCTCTCTCAGTTCCTCTCTTTGGGTTGCCTCTCACTTTCTTGCCTGCTTCAACTTTCCAAGCTGTCTTTCTTTTTTTTTCCATTCTCTCTTCTGGGCTTTCTGTTTTCACACTGCACAAAAATCTCTGTCTTGAGAAGTCATTTAGTCTCACATTCAGTTTCATGTTCATAGGCTTGTTTTTCTTCAAACATGGTAAAAAAAAAAAAAATCTGCCATTTGTCTAGGATAATCAACTAGTTTGCACAATTTTCTCAAATCAAGTGTCATTTTCTGAATAATAATGGACTTTATTCTACCTTGTTTCAACATTTTTAAACCTGTTCCTAGAAAAATTCCTGAAACATGTGAAACAACATTGGTAACAATGGGATTATCTCATCCCACTGATGATTCTTTTACTTGCTTTGAAAAAAAAAAAGAAAAAAATGACTGAATGACACAAAATTACTCAATATGATGAAGATTTTTTTGCAGAGCAGTCTTTTTTTTTTTTTGCTCTCACTCTCGCTTCTGCACTTGTAAGTCTTCCCTTCTGTCTTTCTAGTCTGTCTCTCTCTCTCTCTCTTTTTTTTTTACATCCTCCTTCTGTCCTCTAGGCTTTCCCTGGCTTTCTCTTACCACTGCCAACACACTATTAGTGTTACACTTGTGGGCCTGTGACTCAGTGACACAAGGAGGGAGGGCGAGGGAAACTGACAGAGGCAAACGGAGAGAGAGAGAGAGAGAGAGAGAGAGAGAGAGGGAGAGAGAGAGAGAGAGAGAGATTCAGACAGATTCTGTGATTATGTAATATCGTGTCAGACGGAGACAAAAAACCAGAGTGGTGCGTGCATGCATGCATGTGCGGGTGTGTGTGCGAGACTGTGTGTACATGTGTGTGTGTGTGTGTGTGAGTGCATGTAAATACATCTATCCCTGCTTAAATCTGTCCTTATTGCACTTTATGATCCACGTAGGAAATGGCCCATGCATAAAGCGATCTCCAGCAGAGCGTGAATGAGTCGGTGTACAGAGGCCTGTCACTCCAGTCCTGCCAATGGCTTAGCAGCAGAGACTGCGGTGCCTGCGTGTATGTGTGTGTGTGTGTGTGTGTGTGTGTGCATGTATGTGTGTATACAGTATGTGTGTGTGAGCACAAGAAAGAAAGCGCTTGTTGATGAGTATGAGCGGGCTGGCAGATGTGATTTTGTGTCTCTGCTTGTGTGTGTGAGCATGTTGGCTGCAAAATATGTGTGTTTATGTGTGTGTATGTGTGTGTGCGTGTGTGAACCCAGCGGGTCAAGAGCCAGACTGGGTTCCACGTTCAAAGCCAGACAGAGGAGAAGAGAGGACTATTCGGTGACTATGCAAGTGTACAGTATGTGTCTGGAAGAAGGGAGAGAGACACAGGGAGAGACAGAGAGAGAGAGGGGGAGATTAGTATCTAGGAGAGAAGAAATTCAAATGACAGGCAGGGAGACAGAGGTATAGACAGGGTATGACAGGGAGAGAAGGGGCATACACACACACACGCACACACACACACACACAGAGGGAAAGAGAAAGAGAGAGACTTACACAATCTCTTCATTGCACCACTGGGATCAAACAACAGGGCATTCAAATGTAAGAAAATCGGCAAAGGTGAACAAAAAGATTGAGAGATTGTGATTTGGGGATTAAGCAGAAGGCAGATGGAGAGAGGGGTGAGGTAGAGAGCGAGAGAGAGAGAGAGAGATACTGCAGAGATGTGTGGCGAGAGAGACACAGTGTCTGCAGCAGTGAGGGGAGCGACTGCAGCGAGGAGGAGAGATGGAGGTAGAGGGAGGCTGTGTGCAGTGTTAGCACACATCACACAGCGAGAGGTAGCGAAGCTTTCAGCAACGGGGGGAGGCATTAAAAGAGGCTTTTACTGAGAAGGGACATCATAGCTCTTTCTCTACCTCCACTCATCCAATCACTGTCAACGGTGAGTCTGATAAGCTGAGATGGAGTGAGAGAGAGAGAGAGAGAGAGAGAGAGAGAGAGAGGGGACTGAATGCAGCCATCAGAAACAGAGAAGGGAGTGAGAAGAGAAAATTATAGGGAAAGGGTGTAGGAAAAATGAAGGGGGAAGAGTGGGAGAGAGAGTGCACAGTGGCATTTAATCATAATATACACACATACACTGCAAAAAAAAAAAAAAAAAAAAATCCCCATTTTATGTCATTCAGTCTTATATCCTGTTTTAAAATCTTGTTTTTCTTCAAACAAGGGAGGGGAAAAAACTGCCTGTGGGATGAGATAATCCCACTTGCTTCCATTGCAGTTTCACTTGTTTTGGGAATGCTTCTAGGAACAAGTATAAATCTGCTGAAACAAGGCAGAATAAGGCAGATCAGCCCACTGGGTTAAAAAAAAGACACTTGATTCAAGCAAATTCTGGGGACAAATTGATTAGCATTGGAAACAAGTGGGATTATCTCATTCCACTGGCAGATTGGTTCCCTTGTTTGAAGAAAAACAAGATTTTAATACTGCATAGACCAGTAAATGACTTGTTAAGGTGGAATTTATAGATACATATCGCATGTATACACAGAGAGAGAACGGTGTATTCTGTATTCTACTTGTGTCAGAGCAGCTTCCCATGATAAAGACGGCTGGGGCAAAAGTGAGAAAACACTCCAGGCTTTGCAGTGTCAGATGTGCCATGTAGGCACAACGCCATGATCTCACTCGCTTTGACCTCGGCAGGACAGAACAGCTGCTTCCACCGCTTACTGACATGCTGCTACGCTGCAAAAAAACTCCATCTGATTAAGTCATTTAAGTCTTTAATACAAAACTAAACACGTCTTTTTTATTAACACAAACTCAGCCAGTGGGATGAGTTAATCCCCTTTGTTTCCAATGCAGTTTCACTTGTATAAATAGTATAAATATGTTGAAACAAGGCAGAATAGGGCAGATCAGTCCACTAGGATGAAGAAAATGGCACATGATTCAAGAAAAATCTGGAAAAAAGTGGGATTATCTCATCCCACTGGCTGATTTTTTCCCCTTCTTTAAAGAAAAATAAGATTTTAAGCCTGAATTTGGCACTAAATGACTTATTAAGAATAGTGGACACTTTCACAAAAACCAGACTTAGTAGGATTTTTCCAGGTACAGATGATTCTTGTGATAAATGTGGCTCATCTCCAGCAGATCATGTTCATATGTTTTTCTCTTGTCCAAGACTGGCTAATTTCTGGTCCTGTTTTTTTTTAAAATATTAAGCGAAGCCTTTAGTATTACACTGGAGCCCTGTCCACTGTTAGCCATCTTTGGGGTACCTCGTATACCAACCTGTCTCTCTAAGAAAAACTTAGATGTTGTGGCTTTTGCCTCGCTCATAGCCCGCAGACGTATCTTGTTACAGTGGAAAAGCCCAAATCCACCTCCTGCTACATCCTGGCTAAGTGATTTAATGTCTTTTCTTTCATTAGAAAAAGTGAAATATTCATTAAGAGGTACAACAGCTAATTTTTATAAAAGATGGCAGCCTTTTATAGCCTTTTTTGCTGATTGTATTTCTCTGTTCTTTCACACCATGTAAAAAAAAATGGGGGAAAATGGCTATGTTATACAGCTTTGTACTCTTTATATGATGCTTGTTTGTGTAATGCCGAACTCCAATAAAAAAAATTATAAAATAAAAAAAAAAAGAATAGTGCACACACATCCTGTGTATATACGCCCAGAGAGAGGTGTGTATTCTGCTTGTGTGAGAGCAGAAACCCACAATAAAGATGGGTATCTGCTGCATGGTCAGAATGAGGCAGATCGGCTCATGAGGATTAAGAAAACTACAAAATTCTGGAAGCCGGTTGATTAACAACTTCTCTGAACACACTGCAGTCCTGTCTGGTGGACACTGGGGGTCGTGTGTCTGCACTGTCACTCTAAATTGCACATAACATCGTGTCGGTAAATTGGGAAAGAAGAAAAAAAACTTGAAAAAGGAATTGAAATCGCAAGAGATTGGCTTTGGAGCTCAAAATTGCAGCTTGACGTGACCTGTCAGCACTGTCGGAACAGCTTTTCATCAATATCCCCACCTTGTTCTTGTCTTCTCCTCCTCCTCTTCCTCTGTCTCTTCTAGTCAACTCCCTTTCTCTTAAGGGAAAACATATTTCCTGGAGGATTGGTGTCTTTTCATTCCAAATAGTGGGAATGTGCATGTTTGTGTGAGTATTAGTGGAGTGGTGAAGGCTTTTCTTTGACTGGCATGCACCATCCTAACTTTGGTGGAGAAGTGGAGGGCAAAAAGAGGAATGAAAAACAAAAAGAAAAAAAAAAACAAAAGAGGACAGGTTGTGAGGAAAAGCAGGGATCTGGGTTGCAGCGAGATGGGATTGAACGGCCGCCTGAATGAACGAGAGAACGAGAGGAGCCGGAAGTGCCAAGGAGAGGAAAGAAAAAATAAAGAAAGCGATGGAGAGAAGACAGACGCAGAGGGAGAAATAAAGTGCAAGGTCGGGGAGTGAAAGAGGCAGCCCACGCGAGTTAACACATCCTCAGTTGTGAGCAGACCCTCCCTTTACCTGCAGTCTCCTCTCTGCTGCTTTGCGGTGGAAATGCATTACTCATGCACTCGTTACTGTGTTATGACTTTTTTTTTTTTTTTTTTTCCCAGAAATAAGTGCTATGTCAAATTAGCATTCCACAGCAGAGATATTATTAGTTACCACTGAAGTGTGACTTCCTGCTTTTGACATCACTATCAAAAATGACACTGAAGTTCAAAACATACAAAGGTTATGTAAGTCTTTATTTATTATCTCCGCCAGGTGGAATGCTGTGGGCAGAGATTTTGTTTTCACTCCTGGGTGTGTGTGTGTGTGTGTGTGTGTACCTGTCTGCAGCTGATCTCGGAAACTACTGGGTCTATAAGCCTATAAATTTTCCTTTTGTGCACACTTATGTCTGTACCATGAAGAACTTTTTGTGGTTGCTGTGAGTCAAAACCTCTGTAAAATGCTGGTTTTGGGTATTTCCGCTCTCTTTCCATTCATTGTCTACCTCGCTTGACCACCTCTCTCTCTCTCTCTCTCTGTCTATACGGCAGTCCTTCACTGCATTTCACTGTCTATCATGCTTTACCATGCCCCTCTCTTGCTATCCCTGTCTGGTCATACTACTGGGTCGCTATGTCTCTTTCTTACCTGGTTCACCGTCTAGCTAACGTGTTTTTTTTTTTTTTTTTTTAATCCCATTGTGGCCACATCTGCCCCAATCACAGGAGAGAGAAAAAAATCCAGGACGTACATTGTGTTTTTTTGTACGAGTTTACCACACACAAAACACAACACTTAAAATTGGCAGACCCGCAGTTCAATTAGGTCACATAGCCTGACATCTCCACTGTAAAAAATGAGGAGTAAAACACACACTGTCGTTTCATATTTCAGGGACTGTTTGCCTAATCTTTCCGGGTCTCTGGTGTGTCTGTGTGTGTGTGAGCGAGAGAGAGAGAGAGAGTGAGTGAGAGAGAAAAGGAGCTTAATAGTAATTTTTGTATTTTGATATTTTAATTCCTGCTCTTTTTGAAACCAGTTTCTTAAGCCATATAACCTCTGGCAAAGAGCCACAAACGGCTGGTGCGCTACTGTGCTGTGTTATATTTGACTCATGCAGTAATATAATTTGTAATTTGAGAGGCATATGACGATACAATTGGCTGCTGAGTCTCAACCCAGTTTTGTTCAGCACATCGGGTAGCCTACAGTCCGGAAAGGGGAAGATACACCTGGCAGAGATTTGCATTAAACTCAGTGCACTCTCTAGTTTAATTATTTAAATGCACAATCTTTATTTATATCCCACCCCATCCCCCATTGTGATCAAACCGAGCTAGCTGAGATTCATGTGATCAGGTTTCATGTGATCTGATTTATGTAAGAGTTCAGCTTTTTCAAGGTTTAAATGTTTCAAACACACACAAAAAAAACACTGTGCCAAAATCCCCTTCTGTTTCATCAAAATCGTATCGCCTGGTGTCTGAGATGCCACATTTGAGGCAATTGCAGAAATTCTGACCTTTAATGAAAAATTTGTGTCATTTGTGAAGACGGCTAGAAGTGTGAGTGTGACTGACAGCGTAGGAGTCAAAACTGTTCATTGTCAACTGGTGTTACTGTGTAGGAGTGAAAATGTTGCTTTGTGTCAGCTGGACCTCAAAGTGTAGGAGTTACAGTATTGCCCTTTAATTACATCGCCTCCATCAGGCTAATCAGTGTTAGTTTTATAAATACAAACACTGCCTTCTGCTGAAATGCAGTGTATTTCCAGGTTTCGAACCAGTGGTGTCTGAAATATTGTGTTGGAGTAAAAGTTGTGACCTTTGAGTACCCGAGACCTTGCGTCTGACCGGCCTGCTGTTCGCCTCTGCTTGGTTATTCTGATCATTCACACAGAGGCACACAGCAGAGGCAGCTGTGTTGGCCCAACTCCTGAAGATAAGAGAGGACGCAGCCACCAGTTTGGTCGGTGTAATGCAGTTAAATAGACCACCGCTGTTAGGGGGGGCGGCGCGTCTGCTTTCAAAATGACTGATGAGTCATTTGTCCCTTTTTATAGGTAAAGAGCCAAACAGCAACTATATTGTAGGTACAAAAAAAAAAAATCGTTTTAATACATGACAGCTTCACAGAGTTACTCATTCCTACCACTTTCAAGTCTGATGACAGTGGAAAACAGGAAGCGTGACAGTCTGCTTCACTAACCTGACATCATGGCAGGTTAAAGGAACAGTTCCTCAAAAACTGAAAAAGCTTCCATTTAATCACCCACGTGCTAAATGCCTTTGTCCATGGCAAAAATGTACAAAAATGGCAAAAAAAAAAAAAAAAAAAAAATGAGAACAAAATGTCTCATACAGCTCGTTCCAAAGCCAGATGACCTCATCTTGAGTGGAAAAGACCTATAGAGTATTTACACTGTTATTAAGCACACTTTTTGACTATGGCTATTGCAAAAGAGTTCACTGTAACCTGCACCCGAGCCTACATAATCCACGAGCTTATGAGTTCATCTTCCAGGCATTGTCAGAATAACAGAACAGATAATGGCCGTGGCGTTGCGTGAGCTGCTGTGCCGTATAGACAGACATTTCATTTTCTGCTGGCGTTTAGGGGTGAGTAGATGATGTGCTTTTATTTTTGGAGCTGTCCCTTTAACAAAAATATGATCTACATATTTAGATTTGTTTTACCACTGTGTGCCCCACACTGTCTCCTCTTTTCCAGGAGGCTCCCATATCACATTCGGGTCAGTTTCTCATTAATTTCTTTCAAATCTACATATTAATCTCGGAGTAATTCAATGTGGGTTTTACCATCGTCTTGAAAAAAATCGACTCCTTTAATTGACTGAACTGAAATTCGATTTGACCTCATATCATAGCCATCATGTCATCCTTTTGTCCTGCCCTCTCCTCTTTTCCTGCCCCTTCCTCTCCCTCCCTCATAATCACAAATGACTCCCTGGCATTAACCCCTTTTAAAATATATCCTCCTCCTCCTCCTCCTCCCTGCCCCCCCTTTCTTTCCCTCTCTCTCTCTCTCTCCCTCTCTCTCTCTATCTATCTCCTCGCTGCCTCTTGTCAGGGATTTCCCTCTTTTACATGTAGTAGTTAATGCTGTGATTCATGAGCGCCAAGCTTTGGGAGAAAGGCTGAGTGGGAAGAGGCGAACGGGAGCGAGCGAGGGAGGGAGGGGAGACAGAGACAGATTGCAGCATTTAAGAGCCTGCCCTGGGGGAGTTGCTGAAGGTGATAGAGAGAGAGAGAGAGAGAGAGAGAGAGAGAGAGAGAGAGGGTAGAGAGGGAGAGAAAGAGACATGTATTGTAGCGAGGGGGAGATAAAAAAAAAAAAAAAGAAAAAGCTAGAAGACTGCTCGGTGAGAGAGATTGGAACATACACAGCCTATTCAGACAGACTAGAATAGCATAAATGGAGTCCAGATGGACACACACGCTTGTATGCACACATGCACGCTCATACACACAACACAACAAGCACACATCTGCCAGTACATCCTCTTCTTCTACTCTCTACTCTCTCTCTCTCACACACACACACACACACACAAAAACACACACACTCACACACTACGATGCACTTCATCTACAACAAGGTTTTCCTTCGGGGAATTCACCTCTCCAAGCAGTTTTCATCACGCACGTCACTTTTCTGTACATTTCCCCAACTGAGCCCTCACTCCTTCGCCTTAATACTGAATACTGAATTACTTCACTGTGGTTTAAGAGCGCTGTCTGCCACTGCCAGGGGTGATTAACATCAAAACCAACCCACTGCCCTTTGTGTTGTGTAAGTGCATTTCCCATTCAGCTACTGATACTGGCTTGCGGGAAGAGGCACGTCTTAATTTGTGAAATTTGGTGTGTGTATGGCGCATTTTTCTTCCCGTTTCCATTAAACAACACGGATCAGTTTCCATCCATCCATCCATTTGTCCGTTCCTTCGGCCCATCACGTGTGATATCTCCGACTTCAATGATCCAATTTTGACTGATGTCATCCATAAACGCTGCCAACATGGACTCTCTGCCATCTGCAAACTTAGGATTATCTCAGTCAAACCCTGCATCCTGCTCTTTATCTATCTAAAATAATTGCTCCCAACCTGCCTTCAGTGACTCTGCCACCACTCGCAGAGCACTGACCACAGCACATGACCCCTGCTGCCCCTTCAACCCAGGCTTCACCCTCATCCTTATCCTCCTCCTCCTCCTCCTCAAAGCCTTAAATTGCCTGGGCACACTGTAACAGACTTGCGTTGTTGTGATGTTACTTGTGGGGGCAAATTTCCTCCATAGAGGACAGTAAGGAAGGAATCTGAATCTCCGTCTGAATCTGTATCCCACCACTGTGCCCTGGCATTTTCAAAATTACGCTGATTAGCCTAAGGGGTGATGCTATAATTACACGTCAAAGCAGGGTGACATATTTGTTACTGATCAGCCCACAGGCAGACTGCAACTCATGGAGGACGGCATTTTTACTTTTTGCTTTAGTTCCTCATTCCTTACACCTTTCTGAGTCTTTAATTATTTTATAACTGCCATTTTTCTGTCATTTGAAGCACTTTGAGCTGCATGTGTTGTACGAAAAGTGCTATAAAAATAAAGTTTATCATCATTATTGTTTTAATCGATGCAGCCTTTGGCCTGTCTGTGTCCTTTCATCTCTTTTCCTCTCCTCTCTTCCAACAAAACACAGGCCAATGGTTGATGTCCATCTATCTTATAGTCCCATGATTGCATCGATTTTTAGCATGGGTGGCCTCGTGATCTTCATTTTTTATGTCTTGTTCTCTGTTCTCCTTGAGCTTTTCAGTTTCAAGCCGGGCATTGTTTGTGCTCATCTTGTTTATTCCCCCTAATTGTCCATGTCCTCTCCTTTCCTTGTTTCCTCTCCTCTCCTCTTTTCCTCTCCACTCCTCCCCTCTGAGGCATCCTGGCCACTGTTTGTGTTTGGACAGGCGGCCAGATGTCCTTTAGCGCTGCATATGTGCTACTGTAAAAGCCGCACATCTGTTCAGAGCTGCTCTTACTGTACAGTAAGTGCACCAAGCTGCTCAGCTCTCTGGACCGGGTTGGGAGCCAGGAGTTCCCTCTGCTGTTCATTCAAACTGCTGCTACTTTGGCCAATATTAGAGTTGAAATAGGCTCTAATGGCCTAAAGGGTCTACTTTCACCAGCATTAGAGCAGGGCGATCAGCTCTGACAGGCTATAGGCTCTAATAGGACTATAGGCATTAATCGAATCACTTTAAGAGCAGGACTATATACTTTAATAGGCACTGACAGGCTATATTTTCAAACGGACTATAGGCTGTGTGTATGCATGTAGTAATTAACATGAGAGCTGCACCATAGGCTCTATGGTGATTGGGTATTTAAAAAGCATAATGAAGTGCTTTCTATGCAGAGCCTATCAATTGATTTATCCCGACTTAAATGAGCAGTTATCCTTGGGAGGCATCAACGTAGCGTTCATTTAAACTTGGAAATCAGAGTTTCCAACCTATGATAACACAGCATTCAAGGTGTCAGCTGATGCAAACAAGAAGAAACTGTATTTTAGTCCAGCAGGAAAAACTAAAGTGGATGTGTATTATTTTCTTACACTACTGTTGTTGGTACAGAAGTATATATAAAGAATAATTTAATTTGATGAAGTATTTTTTCTGAGTAGAACAAACTCTGAGGTGGTCTTCCAATGAAAAATAATGGCCTTCGCAGAGGTTATTATTGTTCGTCTCTGTGGTGATTATAATTTTTCAACGAAAGACCGCGTCGTGGATTATCCTTTACTTGTGCATCCCCATTTGACTGCCATCCTTCAGCTGCACCTGCTGTTCTCCACGAGGCTCATCAAACAATCCGGACTAACATTTTCTCACCAGCTGGCACGCTGGTTTTGAGCCCCTGAACGTAAATCCACCGACTCAACTTTGCATTTGCTTATGAAAGAATGAAATGGGTTTTTTTAATCGAAATGGTTACAGTTCATTCAGTGTCAGGACAAAAGGTTAACGGCTGACGATAGCCACCATTTTACAGAGGATTATTTTCCCAATTTATGTGAAGCAAGACAAAGGCTAGCAAAGAGCTTTAATCTAATGGACATAGTTGTGGCCTTCTTAGCTAGCGATGATGTCAGTCGGTGACTTACTCAACTCTACTGCTACAGTAATGATAATGATAATGATAATAATAAGCTTTATTGATATAGCACCTTTAAAACAAAGTAACAAAGGCCTTTACAAAAGTTGTTGCAGTGCTCGCAAGACCCATAGCTACTGCAAACGTTGCAACAAGTGGGATAGTTTCACTTTGCTAGACACTTAGTTGGTCCTATTAGGGTCGAGACAATTTGATACTCTACGAGGCAAACTAAAGCCCATTCAGTCCTACTGGAATATATGAGCCTACTGTAGAGGATGCAGCCCATAAAACTCCACTTTACAGTTACTGAGTTTTATAAATTCATAAATCTCGGCGAATGATGAAGGCAATACTCAAGAATAAATCTTAATCAAAAAATTTCCATTTTAAATTGGGTTTACCACCCCTTTAATTGTCTCTAAATATATCTTTGTCTTATCTGTTTTCAATTTTACTTCATAATATGTCAAGGTCAACATAACTACATTGCATAGGCTTACAAAAAATAACTTGCTACCAGGTGATTCACTGATATTGTAAAAATAGGTGGTTGTTATGGAAATGAACGTGCAGGGATTGGGTTAAAAATGTGCAACTGGCTAACTTGTTATCCCACTTGTTCTAGCCTCGCCTACTAATGTACAGTTACTCCATTTGTCACTGCTCTTTAAAACTAAGAATTAACCCCATTTCTCCATCTGTTAAACGCTGCAAGCGATACAAACCAAGCACTATTCTCAACCTTCACTCGCAAAACAAAAGGATCTTTTCACTGCACCTGCCTACCAAAAATAACACAATGCCAGTTAATGGTTTTATATAAGTCAGTGGGTGTGGGTCTGTGCGGTAAGAGAGTGACTCAGAAATAGGTTTTGTACCTGAGGGTAGATGGGGATAATAGCTGCTGGTGTGTGAGTGCTCTTGGCATAGAAACACTAGAGATTTGAAAGCATGAAAACGGAATATACTAACTAGAAAAACCTATCTTGCACCAAGGATTGAGTCTTGTGATGCTGTCTAAAAGAAGACCTTAAAAGATTTAGATTTGACAAAACCAAAAACTAGTAGTATTCACAGCCTTTAACTATGGTCAGAGATATATGGTTAATAATTATTTTATTAAGGTGCTGGGTAAAGTTTGGACAGCTAACCTTTTCACTTAAAAACTCTGTCATACAACTCTTAAGCGATTTCACTTAGTGAGTGTAATCGTAGTGTGAGTTTATTTAGACAGAATGGATGGATACACTGAATGTATAAAATAGTAAACATCTTCATGATATTGACTTGCAGCCCCGTTTGCACCATATATATATATAAATTCTTACCTAACTCATCTGATTCGCCTTATCTGCATCTTTTTCAGTGCATGTGCCCTTTACTATAAGCTTGACACCTGGAAAATTTGCAGGTGTTTGTTTAGAGGAGGCAAGGACCTGTAAATTGCTGCTGATAATTTGCTTATATTGAAACATGAAATTCCAGACTGAGAGGTGAGGGAACATAGGGCTGAGTGAATATAACGCTGAGGGAACGTAGTGCTGAGGGAACACAGGACAGAGGGAACATAGAGCTCAGGGAACATAGGACAGAGGGAACATAGGGCTTGGAGAACATAGGACAAAGGGAACATAGGGCTGAGGAAACATGGGACAGAGGGAACATAGGACTGAAGGAACATAGGACAGAGGGAACATAGAGCTGAGGGAACACAGAATAGATGGAACATAGAGCTTAGGGAACATAGGGCTGAGGGAATTAGGACCGAGGGAACATACAGCTGAGGGAACATAGGGCTGAGGGAACAGAATTGAGCAAACATAGGATGGAGGGAACATAGGGCTTAGCAAACATAAGACAGAGGGAACATACAGCTGAGGGAACAGAATTTAGGGAACATAGGGCTGAGGGAACATAGCGCTGAGGGCACATAGGATCGAGGGTACAGAGTTGAGGGAAAAGGGCTGAGAAAACATAGCACTGAGGGAACATATGACTAGGAGAAGAGACTTGAGGGAACATAGAATTGAGAGAACAGTCCTATGTTCTCTCAGCTGTGTAGGACCAAGGGAACAGAATAGTAGCCTATAATATGAATGAAAAAAACACTGCAACTGCTTGTCCATTTTCTCAGCTTTTGCTCATCTCTCAGCTCTCAGAGGTGTCTCTTTTGAAAAGACACATACGTTTCTTAAGCACAGGGCTTAATACTGCACTTGCTGTCAGAAGGGGGGAAAGGAAAAGCAGCAGAAAGCCTCTGAAAGCTCAGCAGAAATGTATTTATAGACTGAAATAAAAGGATTATACCTCCATGAAGGAGTAGGGGAAAGCCAGTAATTTCCAGACATGCCAGACTCTGTATAATCTGAGTTGGAAGGGAGAAGGGGTGAAGAGAGAGATATGGAAAAGGAGAAAGGGAGAGAGAAGAGGAAGACAGCAAGAGAGATTTAAAAATCAAAAGTTTGCAATGGAAAGACTGTGACAGAGGAGAGTCAAACAAATTGTGAAAGAGAAACAAGAGTTGGCTCTTTATCAGTTTTACCTCCCTAGCTTTTCACCCACATCAGACCCTGGTAATTATCTCCCGCAAGCTTGCTAGAAATAGGTTGTGTTTACTGAGGGGAAAGCCTGCTATACGTTAATTACCATCATAACAAGAACACTATACGATACCCTTACTCTGCCTGTGTGTGTGTTTATGTTGTGCTTTTTCCTGAAGGCACTTTTATGTAATGGGCCTTGTTTCAAAAATGTTAAACAAATAAATTAATAAATACACAACTTATTTTCTGTTTATTTTCTAATGCTACCCTACTTTGCATCCTATGGCTGGTGAGAGAAGTGGGATAAAAGGCAAATCCGACGAGCATCTGTCAGAAGTGGAGCCACTGCCAAACGTGAATTATATAACAACCCTGAATTCATTGCACTCCATGCATATTCCATTCACCATTTCCTACAAATTAAAAGCCCCCCCTCCCTCCTTCCCCCTTCTTTTTCTATCCCCCTCCCTCCCTCCGTCTCTTCATTCGACCACACTTTTTCTTTACCACACGCTGTGCAGATGTTGGCTCCCGGATGTGCTCATGCAAGTGTTAATACCCTGCCTGAGTCCTCTCGCTGTTGCTAAGGAGAATATAGTCAAGGCTTCAGAAGAAAAAAAAAAAGCTGAACAGAAGCTCATGAAAAGAAAGAGAAGGAAATGAGGCAATTGGTGACAGGATTTCAGCTGGAGGCGATAGGTAGTCAAAGCAGTGGGAGAGTATGATAGGAGCTCATTGTCATTAATTCGGTGCAGCTACATGCTGCTGCGTGTAGTTTGCAGGCAGAGAGGCTGAATTCATTGGCCACAAGATTTGCAAACCTTCCGGACTGGCCAGAGTTAGGACAGTCTCCCTTATCTCTCTCTGAAAATTAAAAACACAATGACGGCGGAGTGCAAATGTGATTGAATCTGCTCTGTTACAAATTTATGCCTGTGATTATAATACAATTTAACCGGACATGTATGCATTAATATGCCTAGTTCACATGATGAGTGCCTGCTCTGCATTGCATACATTGGCATATATATTACAAATATGCTTATGCATATTGTAGGGATAGGGCCACAATTCTATTTATGTCATGATATGATGCATAATATATATATATATATATATATATATATATATATATATATATATATATATATTTCATGATTTTATGTAATCATGATACACTGTAATACACATATGTATATGTATTACCTGCTCCTGTGTTGCTTGCAGTGTTTTCTCTTGCTTGCCTTTGTTGTTTTTATCATTGGGCTGCCTTTGTGTATGAATTATGCCTTCAGAGATAAAATGCCTCTGTGTTGTAGCGTGCGCTCTTCATCTGCGAGACAGCACTGCTTTCACATGCGACTTTGATGGAAAAAAATTAAACCCAAAAGACAAATGGTTCACAAACATGGATGTTCTGGGAGGGATAATATGGATCTGCCCGCTTCTCATTTAAAAAAAAAAAAAGGACTGGCTTTGTCGCAGCGAGGACAGAAAGCAAATCAGGTATGTGAAAAAGTATATTTTAGTAGCCCATTGAGACTAAACTTGATTTTTCCGCCATGTTGAGAAGACTGGAGGCTATTGTTGTGTCAGAACATGGAAACTGCACTTCAGGTCATTTGATTTTGAATTGAGTTACATGACATTTCCACAAAGGATGCATCTGATAGCAAGTGAATGCAGTAATAGATTTAGAGGATACTTTCTGCTGCTCAGTAGTGGTTGTGTAACAACTCGTCACCAACCACCTCACCAGCGGTGCAGACACAGGGAGGGAAGCTAGTGCCACTTCACCTGTTCACATGTTGCTTGAGAAGCTCCTATAAGAACTCACAAATAAATACCCCTGTTTATGCTGCAATTTACATGTTTTCACTTTTAAACTATTTCTAGAGTTTTATGGGTTGCTGTTGACTCTTTGTATGTATTTTAATGCCATTTTACAATAACTCCATTTGGTCATTTTTATTCTAATATTTGTATTGCTATGCTTAAGATTTAATGACAAAACATTTCAATATCCTTAGCACTCCAGGCACTTGCTCTCCAACATACTTGCATAATGAAAGCATTGCAAACTGCCAGGTGAATTCATCTTGTCCTTTATTGATATCCTCTGATTTTGAGGATCATATGAAAAGTTCTCAAGGATCAAACTTCACCATAAGTCAGGGCATGTGGAGGGATTTAGCTGATTTGAGGGTCAAAGTAGTCTGCACAGAAGATGTTTGGTATAGTGCATTTAATGAAAATCATTTCATTTTTGACATCATTTAAACGTGTAATGAGGCCTGTTTTTTTTTCTCAAAGCATATGCAAATCCAGGAGTGAGTCCACAGAAATATCAGTCATATCCGTATCTCCAGTTACAGCAGATCGTCTCTGAGGCTCGGCATATTTTCTCACTGGACTTTACATCCAAAACCATCTGCCAACCGGAGATGACATACCCACTTTGCTACCCTATGACTTGAACCAACCATGGTATTATCACCAGTCAACTGCAGACAATAAATGTCCATAAAAATTGCAGCACTCAGCCAATCATGAACAAAATCTGTGAGCGTGTTTTACCAAAGCTGGTTATCACTGTCGCTTTTTCCACTAATGCTAGCACAGATGTCTGGGGATCAAGAGCCATCTTCACTGAAAGCGGCAGCATTATGTAAGGGCAAAAATTATATATGTGCGGCATGTTTGGGAGGGATTTGTGCAGTTTACAAGTTGGAAACTCAAAATGTTGTGGTGAAAACATGCACATAATTTGTGATAAGCTGCAACCAAACACAAAAGCCTAATTTGCCATGCCAGGGATTAGAATTGGGGCGTTCTACAGTCTGCTGCCATATCAGGTGAACTAAAGCAACAGTGTTTTTTTTTGTTTGTTTGTTTGTTCTGTTTTGTTTTAATATCTCTATGTTGTGGCAGTGCATGTACTTTACTTAATTATTTACTGTATCTATTTCCTGCTGCTCTTTCTTCTGTGGGACCTTTTGGCCAAAGATGACCACTCGCCTAAATTCATGACAGGGTCCACTACCTTAAACACCGTATCTTCAGCATGTTGAAATGATTTGTTGAATAGCTGCATTTTACTCAACGGCCACTCTTGCCTTGCCTTGATTTGTCTTAAATGAGCTTAAATCAGAATCAGAATCAGAAATGCTTTATTGATCCCCGAGGGGAAATTGGCTGCTGAAATGCTGGGAGGGGAGGAAAAAAGTGCTGAAAAACAACCACCTTTCAATTTTTTTTTTTTTTTTTTTTTTTTTTTTTTCACATTTTTGTCACATTATCCCACTGAGGTGCTGGCTTGTCAAACCCACCACCCCCCTCACCCTCCCCATCTCACCCCCACCCCAATAAGGACAAATGAGGGCACACACAGACACCCCCCCTGCCTATTCCTCCCCCTTATTAAGCTCTTTAAAGCTGCTATTGTGTATAAAAATTATATGAGAATGGATTACATTATACCAAAAGTCATTCTGTATGCATAGCACTAGGTTCTTGCATGGGCAGCAACCTACACATAGAAATTATTATTTAAAATATCACAGCTCATTTTGCATTCAAATGTAATGCATGGCTCGCCTTGCGCATTACCTGATGTGATAATGATTACGATAACGATTCTCACACATCGCCTAATTTCCAGTGCATTTAATTATAGACTTAATGCACTGCTCTTGGTCACCTCGAGACCCCCCTCGGGGAGCCCCGGAGGCCCCCCAGACCCCAGCCTGGGAAGCCCTGCTCTGACAGATGTTCACAGTGCCCACTGGCGATGTGTGTTGGTGTCACTGCTGATTCGTTGCAGTGCCACTGTTGGACTTGGGACCAAAGCCAAACAAGAGTCGCAAAGGAGATGGAGAGAGAGCTGCGGTGCGAGACTTTTTTTTTCCCCCCACCGCACCGTGGTTGCGGGTTTTTTGGGGTATGTAGGGTGTGGGGTGTATGAATTATTATCATCTCGGCAGTGTGTGCACAGAGAAGTAGCACCAGTTTCAACAGCCTGTGCATGTTTCCTGAGGTGAAATGACATGACTAATCCATACAGGTGCATGATGTGAACATGCCAAAATAACGGAATGGGATTTTATTATTGCCTATCATCGCAGGCGATCATATAACTGCACTTGCACTAGGATACATGTGCACCAATAAAACAACTGGTCCCACCTTATACGTTATACAGCTATCATAATCTATGATTTAACACACTCTCTCTCACACACACACACGCTTCCAATCACACGCATAGCCAGGCACAAGCGCGCACACACTCACCTCGCTCATGGTGAAATCGCGTACGGAGGGAGTTCTGCAGCAGACCAAGTGGACTTGAATCTTCTCTCCGTTTTTTTTTTTTTTTTCAGCCCTTGAAAAAAAAGATTCCGCCTAACCGCAGTAAAATGTTGAGCAGGCTTAGAGAGAGAGAGAAAGAGGGGGTGAAAAATCCTGGATGGATGCTCCAAGGAGCGAGGGAGTGAAGTGGTGTTTCCTTCTGCTTAATGAAGGCTGGCTGACTCAGACTCAGTTCTCCTCACAGGAGCAATGATGGAAGAGAGCTTGGTGCCTGGAACGGTGCGGTGCGGTTATGGGCAACAGGATCTCTCTCTCTCTCTCTCTCTCTCTCTCTCTCTCTCTCTCTCTCTCTCTCTCTCTCTCTCTCTCTCTTCCTCAACCCACAGGGGAGCAGAGAATTGCCCCCTGTGTATGCTGTGTATGATGTAGCCTCATAATACATAATAACGTGGGCAAAGTGCGCTCATTAACGCACGCTGAAGCGGTATTTTGCGTAATGGTGCCAACAGATGCTTTTATTTAATTGAAAAATCCCCCATTTTCGTGCGGCTCCTGAGTCTTGTACTACTTGGTGCACGCTGTGAATTTTTATCATCATGCTGCGTTCAATAAAACTGGGAATCGGAAAAATTATCACCTTGAATATGATTTTATTTTAGTATAATTATTATTTTTTAATTGACACAGGTCATGGTAATAGCTCCAAGCAGTGCATCAAGGATGAGCTGTCTGCGTCATCTTCAATCAGTTCATGTGACTGTCGTTACAGGCATATAAATGGAAATTCATGTGACTCTAAAGACTTTCACATGAGTGACCTTAACTTATACTGTACGTCAAGGACTCTCACATGATGTGGAGGTGTGAGCCGTCCGCAGAGGTTTAAATGCCAGGGAGCTGGAAGGTATTTAAACCTCTTGTCCATCGGGACGGGGACGCAACACACTAGCGTTAACACTCTGATAATGTGGTCAAATGTGTCCCAGACCACCTCGCATACGTGTCTTTGGGGTTGTTTACACTTGTATTTACCTGAAACACATTAAAAACAAGTGTGAATCAGGTCTGTCAACTGCTGCGGTTCAAATCGGTTTTCCTATTGGAAATAGGAGTTTCCTATTTCCCATTTCTATTGAACGCAACACGAACAGTTCAATCATCTTACTGATTGAACTCTAATTACCAAACCAAAAAGTGCTTATATATTGAGTTTAAGATGCTTTGCTCTCCACTACACCCAGAGCTGACCACTGATTGGTCGTATAGGCCGAGTAGGCAGTGAATTAGTTCACTCAGGTTTGAAACAGTCTAACCTGTGACAAGTTAACGGGAATAAACGCAAAATTTCCGACGTACCTTTAAAAATAAAGCCTTTTTTTGGCAACAAATGTGTTTCATCGTGTCTTAACTTATACAGCGTAGCGAAATGAATAGGCTACTTTAAAGAAGAAATCTGTAGAAAAACAAATTCATATTAGTTTAGGCGTTCAGTTTGCAAAATCAATAACTACTACAGTAAAGTGAGATTTTATTTTGAAAGATGTAATTACACAACTTCCGGTTTTGTTCTCGCTATGTGTAACAGACTTTACTTTGCCTCAAATGCACCACATTACTGTAAGATCCGTCCCCGGCTGGGGGAAAGCTTTTAAACGAACATTTTACGAGAATAACGTGACGCGAAAATAGAAAACGGGTTAATTCCTGGATCAAAGTAATATAATCTGTCCACGGACCGTGCAAATAACTTTAATTAAATTTTCCACACAAACTCACGCAGTCAGACGTTCACCATGTTCTATAGCATTTAATATTCTTACATGTTTTTCATAAAGTAATCATAAAAGACTATGTATTCAAGTTACACTATAGTGTTCCTCTTGGTTTTGATGCAAAGCTGCCATTATGGGATTGCGCTTACCTTCTGCTTCCACCAGAGGGCGCAATGGCAAGCTAGAAGGCTGGCACCAACTCTGAAGAGGAGTGAGGCTGCTGGCAAGAGATGTATCTGCAGCAGACAGCTACAAAACCTCTGCAGGTAGGGAGAGCTGATTAGAAATGAAGGGCAGACGCCAGAGGGCAGCCAGCAGCTGGGAGTCTGTGATCTCATTAGCTGCAGTGCTGGCACACAAGTCCCCTCCTCGAAATTTCTGCTATTTTGGTGCTAAATCCTCCCTTTCAAATAAATGCTACAAATTAAATAGATGCAATATTAAGGCAACGGAGCCTTCCAGAGGCATTGTGGGCTTAATTCAATGAAACATGTTTGATGGGAGATGCCTTGATGATACCAGTGTGATTCTTAATTGATCCCTGAAGAGAAATTCTGCTTTGGGAGTTCAGAGATCAGTTACAGAACAAAACCCCTGGAGCTGGGAGGGAGCCAGCGTCTCGCCTAATGACTCGTCAGCCGGGCAGATGCTTGCCAGCTCTGGACTTGAATCCAGGTCCTGCGGTTGATGGACAGTTTCCCCTAAACTGTATGACATGCACGCTGTCAGTCATGCCGTTTTCATCTCACATCCAAGCTGCCTGGGTGCTTGCCTGAAATAGCACAAAGGGTAATTGCCTCAGATGAATACACCATGTCTACTGTACTTTAAGGCTGGTTAACGTTATCCACAACAATATTCTTCTTAATTAATAATAATAATAGAGGCTCTTCTGCTGTTGTTCCATTGCTCTCTCAACCTACAAATAAATGTTCATCTGTATTCAGTAGCCTATAAATTCTGGGCTTTCTGGGAAATGTAGGAACCCACTAAATGAAGTTCGACAAGTGGGTAGACAGAAAAAGAAAGCTGCAACACTTTGGCTAGATTTTTCCATAAAAAATGTGGGCTAGGGCTGTGATCAAATCGTATATGCATACACATATACATATACAAACAGTATACACTCAGTGTCCACTTTATCAGGTCCACCTGTACAATATAATCTAATGCAGTTCAGTGCAACAGCTCTGCCATAAATTCTACCTTTTAACAAAGTTCATTATGTTCAAACTCCTCTATTACTGTGACAAAAAGAAAACCTGAGCATTACAGGCAGCAGAAAAGGAAACTTTATGGCAGAACAGTTTAATTGGATTGCATTAGATTGTGCAGGTGGACCTAATAAAGTGGCCAAAAAAAAAAGAAAAGAAAAAAAAAGGCAAAACTGTGTCTTAGATTGCATGCCACAACTTAATCTCATCAGCTCTGCTGGTCCCATCTGCAGGTTCATCATTACAAACGCACACTGCCTTATTAAAACCCATAGGGCTTTATTTTAAATTCTAGCGTAGAGCCCGAGGTTTCCAAAGATCCCAAATATGTCCCGCTGAATTACAGGGAAACGATGCACAAGACATCTAGATATGCTCTGGTTTATGTAATGCTGCAGCCATAAAACATCTTTAAGAGTCATCTTTAAGAGGGTAAAGCACCACTGAAGGCTGATGAAAGTGCACCCAGGACCGAGAGCAGCTTTTACATGGAAATATCACAGTTGGTTTTTCTGTATGTATTATATCCTGTGTTTTCTGTAGATCCAGATTCTGAGATGGTTCAGCTCTTCAGAAGCGCCACTTGAATATAGAAACCTCAGTACTTGTGGTGTTTCATCATGCATTAAGAAGCACCGGCACACTTTGCACCGGCCTCCACAGGTCTAATGTTTCAGACCTTTCAAACAGGAATAGCTCTCGAGAATATTATGAAGAACCACGGTGCCACTTACCGTGCACTTACCCTTAATGTGCTATTGGTCGTATAGAAATAAGTTGAGAAACCTGCAAACTGAGAACATTTTCCTACCCACGTTGCTGAGTTATGACACAATGGCGATAACCTTTAACCTTCTCAACATGGTGGAAAAGTTTAAAGTGCATCAGTCGCTGGAAAATAAAACCACTTCTATACACCTTTTATTATGTTATTTATGTTACTTTATGTTATTTACATTTAATTGGATTGAATTGAATTGAATTGAATTATGCTTAATCTAATTGCGCAGGCAGCATTTCTATCAGTTTTAGATGGAGCCAGCTGCGTCATAGCGCCGTTCGATTCATCACAAGAGATCCAGACTGATCCATACAGTCTCCTGTTTGTCCACAGATCTCTCTCCAAGAAGTGGCCACTTGTGCATGACATCGCTTTCAAAAATCTAAAATGATTACCCTACTTGATCACAGGGATCCCCAGTATTATTTGTTCCTCGGGAAAACATTTTTTTTTTTTTTTTTGCTCTGAACAAATGGAATCAGCTGCAAAGGTCACTCAAATTAGATCAGCTTATATCAGTTTATGTTTGTACTGAATGATTTGATTCTGGAGGAATGTACCTGCTTCCCATTGTATGTTCCTCATAGTATGTCTATTGTTTCGGTTTCCCCCCGTTTCCCTGTATTTTTTCAGAACTTCTGCATAGATGTATAATGTTGCATATGCCTCTGGAAAAGAGACCTTTGCCTTGAATTTAATAAAAGTTAACTAACTAACATTGTTGTGTTTCAGACCAAACATCCTAAATAACATTTATGTAAATAAAGACTATGCAAATATCTTGTGAAACAGCAGTGTTCATGTATTTTTTGTTAACATGAATGTGCAATTACTCCACATCTTCCCAGATTATGATTTTCAACACATATTAGCTATTTAATAATAACGACCCGTGAAATACTGACACGTTTTAAATTCCTTGACTGCCAAAGTTGCAAGCAGCTGTGATATCACAGCAGACATAACAGGATATATCTGTGACTGCAGCACTGTAATGTGTGATAGTGAGGTAAACTTCCTCAAATCACCTCCTCACGTTTCTCTCCTGATGAAGAAAAGCCTAAAAATATATTCCTGATACTCCAACCCATTGGTAAAAGCTGATACAGAGCATTTGTATGATTTGTGGCCACTGGTGCAGAAAGCAGGGATTCCCTCAGTGTTTTCCACACTCCTGCAGTTCTACTCATGGCCAGAAGAGAGCTCCCTTCTCCAATCATTGCATTTATTTAATCAGGACAGAGGTTTTCAAACTTTTCCATCATCTACACCTGCAAGTTAACTTTCATTAAGCCATGGAACCCATTTGTAGTGATGTTGCCCTCGAGACACTGGTATGAAAAGATTTTTTGGTTTGTGCTGAACATTGAGCTGTTAAGATGTCCTACTTGAGCACTGACAAATAGATGTAAAATGGTGAGATTAAAACATAATGTTAAAATTATGACTTTTTTACAATCATTACAATAAGTAGCAAATTAAATTTGAATGAAATGATAGTATTCCTCACTTTGGGATGGACCTCACTTTGAAAACTACTGCTTTATAATGTCCTATACATTTATTTTAACACCCTATGAACAAATTAGCGCCTGACAATCTAATTCTAATAGTTCTAATTCTTTAAACAATGGCTGAGTGCAGTAAAAGATCAGTTTAGTGAAGTATGTTTATGATGACGGTCTTATGGAGGGAAGCAGTCGCCCCTCCATTGAAATAAAACGGAGAAAAGCCACTTAATTATAGGCTTGAGTCCAGTCCACTTGCCTTTAAATTCAGTCCGCTTAGGCTGTGACTTTCACTTGATCATCCCAAAGCTTCCTCACCAAGTTTTACATCCAATCTGTAACGAAATTATGGAGAATGATGTAAATTCATGTATAGTCGATTGAGTGACATGACCCTAACCTTACAAGCAAAAGTGCTTACATAGGATCGCACCAGTATCAGATCACAACACTTTGAAGCTCTTTTCATGACTTATCAGATGAGCCAGTGAGTTTACCAGCTCATTTTTAGGGAGGTAGGTTCCCTTGTTATGATGAAGATGACGTGACTGACAGGTTGTTTCAGTCCCGTCTGCCAATAGGAGAGTCAGGAAGGCATGTTGGCGGTGACTCAGCGGCCTTTTTTCCTGCAAACAGAATCAAAGACTTTGTAAAAAAAAAAAAAAAAAAAAGCCCTTAATAAACCAGACGAGCTGAATAAGAACAACATCTTATTTACATCGCTCACCTTTGACTGGAATCTCAGCAGGGGGGAGTGTTAGACACATTAAGACCCCAGGAGTAGGTTAGTAATACCCATCTGTTCCAGGTGGCCTATGTGCAGCTCCGGTGCAGTAAGTGGGGTTAAATACTACGTTTAAGGAAACCTAAATGGTGGTTGCTTAAGGAAACCGTCCACCTCTTTTAAAATGTGTCACCAGCTCTTACCCTTCAGCATTAAAGGTAAAATCACAGAGGATTACTAGCACATCTATCTGCATACTAAAGGCTTTTGTGTTTACATCATCAGTTGCATGCCAAACAACCTGTTTTTCCAATAATCTAAATGTAGCATCTTAGATTGAACGTTTTAAAGGCATAGTGGAATAGATAGATAGAAAAATTGACTGTCTTCTGGATACAAGGGAGATTTTAAACATCCACAAATACTGCACATAATCATCAGATTTTTATATTTTGACACATATAGTGCTTACCTATGTAGTGTGTATTCTGCATGTCTTCTGCATGGTATAATACTCTATACATCCTTTACAATATGGCATTTTTTCATTATTCTGACATCAAAAATTGACCTGAGTCCTCCCTTCACTGGATGATTAAATACAAATTAATTGGGTCAAGACAGATACTGCACATAATCATCAGATTTTTATGATGGACAATTAAACTAAATGTCGCAATCTTATGTTGAAGGCTGAATTACCAAACTGGAAATCTTATTTTCAGGTTATCTGAGCCAACAAAACAGTTAAGAACATGCAGTAATTTGAGTCCTTGTGCACTCAGTGTTCATGTATGCATTTTCTTTTCTCAACTTGTAAAACTGCCGATAGTGAGAGGAAGTGAGGTAAGGTAGAGTATACCTGTTTTCTCAAAATGGGTGGACTATCCCTTTAGCCCAATCCAACCCAACCCCAAGCTTTACAACTGATAAAGAAAGAAGAGGCTTGGTTATTTTGTTTGTGTTTATTTATTTCTAATGTGTTTTTAAATCTGTCCACAAAGTCATATTAGTCACTACTATGTTAAATCAGTTTTCCCTCACTGCAATAGCAGTCAACTACACAAGAGCCCAAACCCAGCACGGCCCCCTCACTTCTCGATGATGTGTTGTTTCACCACAACCGATGACCCAAAAGAAAAAAAAACAAAAAAACATCAGACACAAGTAGATCCAGGATCAGTTCACCTGACACCCACTCAATTGTAATCTTATCCTTTTGGTGAAAACATCTGACCCAAGATCAGGATATAAGGTGCAATTTTCACAAATATTTCAGACCTCAACATGCGGGCGAATCACATACTGCTGGAAACATGTGCAACTTTACGAGAGAGAGGTGCAATACTGACAATTTTCATTTTCCTGTGTGCAAGAGATTTGGTAACTTGAGCTCGAGTCAGCGGCTGCCTGTTCACATTTGGATAATTTGGAGACGTCTGCTACATAGTCCAGGGGGTTTCAGTTCAAATAATGTGTCAGCGCTGAGGGAGATTGTGTAAAATATCACTGGACATCTAGAATGATTGGCAGGCCATTTTATTCCCATCTGCCAGTGGGAGGAGGAGTGGGAGGGCCCATCGCTCAGGTTTGTGCTCTCATTTAAAAAACACAACATCTCTAGTGCTATCTGTACAACATTCAACAACACATTTCTCGTTTTTTTGTGTTTGTTTTTTTTTTTTTTCCAATAATGCCAAAACAATAATAATTATCATTATAAGAAGAGCATTTTTCCATCTCAACGGCATTGAACGAACACCACACAAACTGAAATAAAATTCTAATAAAGGCCTCAATACCAGATAGTACACGTCACCTTCAAGTGGTGTTAGAGATAGAGAGACAGTTTACGGACAGGAGAGGGACGCGGAGGACGAGCAAGCATGAGAGACAGAGAGAAGAAGAAGAGGGAGAAGAAGAAGGGAGAGAAGAGAGGAAGAGGAGGAGCGAGACAGGTTGGAGAGAGAAAAAGGATGAAAAATAAAATTAAACAGAGGAGGAAGGTGAGAGAACAGGTGAATAATTGTGTTTTCTCAAGTTGATACGTGTTTTAGTGTCACCACGGACATGTTTTGGCACCTCATGAGATTAAATACAATATTATTCAGTCTTCGACTCGGGCTTTGGTTTACCAAGGGTTAGTAATAAGACCGAAAGCAGTCTTACTCTACATCTATAGTGATTTTCACTTGTCTAAGGGTTAAACAGTCCCTTGTTGCAAGCCTCTAGCTAGGCTAGAATGTAATAAGGCCTGGTGACCTTGTTTAAGGCCAAATGGCCTGAATAGTAGGAGAGAAATCTGGCGTAAAAACTGCTTTTCCCTGGAGGAGGTCAGGAGGTAAAACACAAGAAAAAGATTAGGAAAATGGGTTGAGGTGAAGACGGAGTGGGTGGGGAGGAAATAAATGGAGATGGTGAATAGGAGGGGAGGCAGAAGGATACAGAGAGAGAGAGAGAGAGAGAGAGAAAGAGAGTGTGTGTAGATATAGGCTAAGTGCTTTTGGTGAGTTTTACAAAATACACCAGGAAGTGCTTGAAACAGAAGGCACGGTGGCATTGACAGTAGTTGTTAAGGAGACACCACTAAGGGACTTTCACTACAAAACTCATAAGGTGCTCTAAAGAGGAACTGAAACACATTAATGCACATTAAGGAAATGCATAAGGCAGCAGCTGCAACCATTGGCTACCCCATCAAACAATAGGCTGGGAGGATAGATGGCGGCTGTTAACCAGTCCAGTCAGGTTACATGACAGTCACAGATCACATTTAGTTTTGCAAACATGCCTTTAAACCACGAGTGCATGACACGCCACTTTCAATGTTAACACGTGGCAACAGGTTGTGCTGATGATGTGTCGACAAAAAACGATGGTTTGTGAGTAAGATTTACATTGGTGACTTTCTTTTCCGAACCAATTCTGATCGACAGATTGAATTGTTGCTGAACTGATTTGCTGATTTGATTGGGGCGAATGGATTGAAACCACAGCTTTACACTCAGAACAACAACAGAAAGTGACAATTTCAGTTGAAAAAAGTTTGGTCTATCGATAACGTCAAAATAAAAACAACTACTTTGGGAACTCAAACCTTGCACAGTGCTCTGTATAGACATTCCAACTAGTCTTAACTCACAAACATTATAATCAATATTACCTATATTCATTACCTTTTTCCGTAAGCATCTCGAAATGAAAATAAACATAAAAAGTCTTTTTCTGCTTTTTTTTTCTTTCTTGTCTTTACAAAAGCTACACATATTCTACTGGGATGTCTATGCATTTGTTAGTGTTTTAATAATTACTCCTACCATTGTCTTTTCTTTTCTTATAAAAAAAGAAGAAGAGAGGGAATCTACTCATCTAAAAGACACCATACCCCAAGAGTACGGTTTGTTTCTCAGATTTAGTCCCATTTGGCAGGGATACTCCTTTCTTTTCCATTTTCTTCCTCACGTCTTCTCTCTTACTTATTAAGGAGAAATAATGAAAGTGTTCTTTTTTTTTTTTTGACACACAGTCGCAAAGTCTTTAACAGATGCGTCCGCTGATTGTGTTCGGGGTTCGAGCGACATCCCCACAGCCCCAAACAGACTTCTGCTCTGTGTTTCTTCCTTTTCCACGCGTCTACGATGACTTTGAGTCGCCACGGCAACCCAACCGGCATGTCCTGCCACTGTAAACACTGAATTTTAAACTTTATCCTCCCTTTATCTCTCAACCTTTGACCTCTTTCGTCACATTATATGTATATTGTAGTGTTTTGCTGCTAGTTTTCTTTTTTTCAGGCTGAGCCACAAACGGCGGCGGTCTGTGTTGAGGACGTCTCACGCCAGCAACGTAGCGTTTCTTTTACAACTTAACTATTCACAACACCCTAGAACCATTTTAACAAATATACTTATATCTTTTTAAACTGTATATTCAGATAAAATGAGTGACCTATCAGAGCCTCGAGGCGCAAGCATAGAGACTCTCTTGACGACATACATTAACAGGCACTAACCGATAAAAACAAAACGAAAAAAATTACAAACTTTTCTTTCTCTTTTTCCCTAGGACAATCTTGTAGGTACAATTCACACATACAAGGCAGTGATTTACACTATAGGGAATCATTATCAGGATCACACTGTTTGTGATGGCCGTCTGTCTCATGCTTTCAGAGAACACTGATTAGCTTAGCTGAGGTTCACAGCTTGAAACTTTCCTTGACAAATGCCTTCCTCGTTTTTATCTCGGATCTTGACCAGAGCTTAACGTGTAGGGGAATCAAACTGTTGTCAAAGTTTGGTCCATTTTCAGTCATGAGGGCATCTCTTCACAGCTGGCTTTGACTTTCTCACTACAGTAGTCTGAGATATAAATTAGTAGTGCGTGATAAATGCTCATCTCTGGAATGACGGTGTGTCTGCCCTAGATCTTGTACATGTTTGTTTCATTAATCACACAGATGGTCGTCTTACATTTAAAATTAGCTGTCTTGGGGTGAAGATTGATTGGAAAGATGGCGTAGCAAGAAGGCCTAAGTAATCCTGAAAAGATGCATCCATATTGTTTTGTAGAGGAAGTTAGTGGATCAGAGGACCACACTGTCATGGCTGAAGTAGACAGCTGTTGCCAGAGGGAATAAAATAAACAGTTGCTTTCACATGAGATTTTTTTTAAGTTCTTTTCAATACCCTCCATCCCCAGTTTTAAGCCCTGACACATCAGGAGTCAAAAATCTTCACAGATGACCAGAAACACTGAGAGCATAAAGGGGGGACTATTCATCTGGCTTTCAGGCCCTTTTCTCTCTCTGTTCCTCAGTACTTTCTTCACTTTCTCAAGCATTGTTGAAAACTTTAAGCCCCTCTCCCTGGTTCATATGTTGTCATCCTACAACATTCTTAATCTGCTAAGACTCCTTCCTCTTCTCTATCCATGTGGTCAGAGCTCAGGGCTGGTGACAGAGCGAGGGACATCCTCAGATCTTGTTCCTGCCCTGGTGAATCTTCTAGACTGCTGTTCTCCCCCACTGCCTCCAAATCCTCCTCCACTTCCTCCTCTTGCTCTGGCTCTTCATCACCCTCCTCTATCTTATCCTTGAGTGAAAGACAGTCTCTTATATCCACAGATGCTGAGGCCAAGCTTGAGGCTTGGTCATCAGGGCTACTTTCAAGCTGGTTGGCCACATCTTCAGTGAGCCCATTGTGGGTTTGGTTTTGGGGCAAGGCCCATTCACCAAGGGGTGTCTGGGACTCAGCCCCACTCACATACCTCCATACTGCCAATGAGTCAGGGTCTGAGTGATCGATCCGGGATTGGGTGGGCTTTGGAGGCCCATCATCGTCCAAAATGGCTGAAGAGCCTCTTTTGCGCCTGGACTTACTGGTGTGGTTGACCTGAAGATGCATGGCCATCAGCTCTGCCGAGGAGGTGCGGAAAGGGCAGAACAAACACTGGCTCAGGGTGACCCCTGATGCTCCGTCCCCTCCACCACCACCACCACTAACAGCACCTTCTCCTTCCCCAACACTTCCAAATCCATCCTCCTCCATCCCTCCAAGGCCAGGTGAGGGACGCCGGGACAGATCCAGGGGTTCAAATCCGCCCTCTTGGGTGGAGGACGCAGACCCTTCCTTGCTGCTTCCATTGGACGGTTGGACCATTCGGCTGGTGGTGAGGGGCTTGCGACGGGACACTTTGGGGGCCTTCAGGGAAGATGTCCCCCTGATCCAGCCTCCCTCCATCCCTCCTTGGTAGAGCGCCCCCATCACCCCAGATAGATACCTGTACTGGGTCTCCAAGTCAACATCCCTCAGAGCTGCCAAGGCCTTCTGATGCTCTCGTTGGTCTGGAAGCCCAAGGAGCCAAGGCTGCTGGCTAGGCCTGGAGGAGGAAGTCTCCGTCGGACCTCGGGAGACGGGGCAGTGGTTGAGCAACTGGGTTCGACGCTGCTTGACCAGTCCAGAGGTTCCAGAGCTCAGGGTGTTGATAGTGGAGGTGAGACTGGATGAGGAGGTGTTGGAGACTGACAGAGCGTTACGTTGCTCCCGGTGGTGCCGTTGAAGGTGGTATTTCAGTGAGCCCGACTGGGTACCCGCATAGTCACAGTGGGGGCATTTGTAGGGTCTCTCACCTAGGAAAAGTGATAGAGATTGGCTGATGGGTATGGGAAACTGCAAAATACTACTGTGTGACAGTTTATTGTTGATTAACTAACTGGGAAATGGGAGAGTGAATGAACAGGCAAATTGTTAAATATGCATGATTTCATGAGAAATCTTAAGATAAATATTTTACCTAAATACATCCAATATGCAAGTGGTTATGGCTTATTTTACTGTAGGGGGTGTAGTTGCACATTTCTAAAGTGAGATGGCAGTATTTCATCACTGAATAAAAGTATGGAGGAGTGATTGGTACGATGAAGATCACTGGTATCATGATGGAGTCACATCAGCAGTAGGAAATGTATTGCATGTGTAAATGATCTTATCCACAAGAACAAAATAAACAAATAAACAAAAAACACACAACACAAAACCTCTTTTCATACATTTGGATGCCTTAAATAAAAGAGATATCAATCACAATTTGACTGTGTTGCTGGGATAAAAAAAATAATGGAATAAGAGTCTTGAGGGGCAATCATATTCTCAAGAGACTAGTAATATCAAGGGAGTACCATTATAATTTGAAGCCTTCACTTAAATTACTGACTGCCTTTTTGTGGCACTGTCCAAATGGTAATCACTTGATAGCAGAGGGAAGAAGTAGTGCATAAATATAAGTGTTGTATGTTATGGTGTATTATGTCATGGCTATGATGTGGTAGGTGGCGGGAGCTATAGATAAGTGCTCGTGATAGTAATACTGAATAGATTTCAGTGAATGCCTCTTGGGCATTGCCTTTCTGGAACTGGCACTTAGATATGCTCTAGTTATCTTAACCATTATGTGATTGCTGGAGATTGGTGGTGGCCTCTCAAAAATGGAAAAAGGATCATTATTAATTGTCTTAATTTTCTATCAGAATACTTATATTAAAGGTCATTAATTAAAAAAAAAATGATGATGATTCATACTGACAAAGTCTTACCAATATAGATATTAAGTGTGTGAGGAACTGCTATGACAGTTTTTAATTTTCATCAAAGTCTCACAGACATTTCACCAAAAATGTTCACTTTTTTAAGGAAGCCTTTTTGGAAAAAGCTTGTTGGAGGAAATCTGCTGTAGAGTGTCCTGTGCCTCTGCTCTACAGTCATTATAACAATGTAGAAATTATTTGAAGTGAATTTAAGGAGATAAATCGTATTGTAGGTTGTCTTGCTTCAAGACGGGGTCAAAAAATGCGAGCCTCGGGAAGATTAAAGACCAAAATGGGTTCTGAAATTATTCAGAGAAATCTGTGAACATGTACTATGCACCATGGAGATTGCATACCCATCACTATGCTTTACGCCTAAAAGAGATGCATTGGGTGGAAACTGGCCCTTAAGTTCAAATCACGCAAAACATGAAAAATGGGTTGGCATAGTGACAAATTTGAGAGGTTTTCATCTAAAACCTACGCTATGTCAGTAAAGCTTTTTCATGTCTCACAATTTAACACAATGTGAATAAGATGGTTTGGGTGAGATTAGGTATATTTGGCCTACCTAATAGCAAAATCAGTTTCTAGAGGAATATAGCAGGAAAAAATGAATTTTTAAAACCTTATTGGGGTACCTTAGTTGGGAGCAAAGATGACAGATTAGAAAAGCGGTACCTGGTTAACATTAGAATCCCTGGCAAGGCTTGAAAAATCTGGGAAAGTGAACAAATAAAACTTCACTTCCTCAACAACTGCTGCTGAAGTGCCCTTAAGCAGGGCACTTAACCCCCAGTTCAGTAGAGGAGCTGCTCTGTACGCTGGCAGCAGAGGATCACGGTTGGCACTGGGCAGCTTCCAGGTGTGAATGTGTGTATAAAGTGTGAAGGACATCCTGTGAAAGACTATGAGTCCTTCCCTGGATATTTGAAGGTTAAAAAATACTAGATGTGGTTTGTTTGACTCTCCGCAGTTTCTCACCTGTGTGAACTCTCAGGTGCACTTTGAGGTGGTGTGATGAGCGAAAGGCTTTACCGCAGTAAGGGCAGTCTTTCACTCCCGAACCACGGACACGCTCCCTGGTGGGAACTGAAGGTACGGAGGAAACTGCTGTCAAACCATTCTCTCCTGCAAGGAGATTAAAGGCATAAAGGACTAAGTGGGTACATGCATTTTGAGTGAGAGGGAGCACAGCGAAGCTTTGATTTACAACAAACAAACAATATAGGAATGACATACCACAAACATCAACTATAGGCCTAATGATGTACTAACATTACATATTGATCAAACAATCCCAGCCAACAGACTAAATGAAAAAAGAGGGAAAGTGACTCTACCTTGGAAACTTGAGATGACAGAGTGAAATCCTGCAGCTGCTCCAGCTTGTTGTGTTCCAGCACTGTGCACTTTGGACTCCTGTCTCACTTCACTGTTACCTCCTCTCCCCAACCCCACCCCTCTACGACTACCACTCCCTTCCTCCTCAATGCCACCTCCTTTCTGCGGCCTCTGAGTGTGAACACGAGCATGAATCACCACCTGCTGCAGGCTTCGGAATAGCTTTCCACAGTCAGGGCATTCCCATGGCCCTCCTCCACCCGCGGCACCTCCAGAGACGGTGGCCTCCTCTCTCAGATCCATGCCTCCGAGGTAGGCCCTGACTTGATCGGCCTCTGTGATTACAGAGCTCCGACCTGGGCCGCGCTGGCCCTGTTGCTGGCCTCGCTGCATGGGTCTCTGCTGCTGCTGAGCTGCCACCAGACTGCGAGCTACCAGCTGCCACATGGCTGCCTGGTCCCCTCCATCAGACACCGATGCTGTAACTTCCCCTGCTCCCCCTCCTCTAGTTCCTCCTCCTCCTGCTCTGCTTGTGTCCCCTGCTCCAACGCCACCACTACCATTTCCCATCTCTGCCACCTGAGCCACTGCCTGGAGCCTCTCCATACAGCTTGCCCCGCCCCCATCACTAGGCAACCCCAGGTATCCCAGTATAGCTGACTTTGTAGAGCCCATCCCCCCGCGGTTTCCAGAATCTCTCTCTGATCTTCCTCGTCCCCCTCTTCCTCCTCCTCCTCGCTGGGCCAGTAGGAGGCTGGAATAAAGGGCATTGAGAGATTGGCTGCTTGTAGAGCCTTTAGCCTGCTGCTCAGCACCCGCTGGTACCCCTAGAGCACCCAGCCCAGCCTTCAACCCAAGCTTGTTTAGATGGACTTTCATGTGGTTCTTAAGAAACCATGGTTCCTTGAAGCCGCGGCCACATACCTGGCACTTATGGTCCAGTGAGTCCTTGTGCTTGCGCATATGGCCCTTCAGAAACCAAGACTGGGTGAAGCGCTGACCACAAGTGTCACAGCGAAATGCCGGTAGTGAGGAGGACACGGCCACGGCTGTCGCTGACGCCATCTGGGGTGTGTTGGGAGTTGGGGTCGGGGTAGGGGTCGGGGTAGGCACAGGAGTGTCAGGGGTCGCGATGATGGGCCTGGAACTGTAGGCAGGTGGCAGTGAAGGTGCCTCAGGGGAAGGGTGGCACTCCTGCAGGTGAGATGCCAGGCTCTCCTCTTGGCTGGCAGAGAAGGGGCACAGCGTGCATTTGTAGGGGTTGTGGAGAATGCGGACGTGGCGTGCCAGCTCTGAGGCCGTGCGGAATTTTCCTTTGCAGGCATGGCAGCGAAACGTGGGTGCTGTGGTAGAAGAGGCTGACTCCCCGATGGTAGGAGCGCCAGAGGAATAAGGAGAGATCACAGTCATGGGGTCCTCGGTCAGCGGAGGAGTCAAGGGTGTACTTTCATCCAGTAGGAAGTTTGGGCTCTGGTCTGTCTGTAGACTCTCATGTAAACCTTGGACCTCACCGTCTTCTTCCTCCTCTTCTTTGAGATGCTGGATAAGAGTCCCCGGCAGTGGACGCTGGTTCTGGTGGCTTCTGTGGTTCTGGATTATGTCTTTGTGGTTCTGTTGGACCTTGAGGTGCTGCTGTAGCGGGGCTGAAGGGAGCCCTGTCTGGTACAGGGCCGAAGCTCGGCGGTCCAGACTGTGAGCCCGCGCATGGAGGGACAAAATACTTTGGAACCGAAATCTCTTCCCACACACATGACAGGGAAACCTGAGTGCAGGCCCTGAGGAGGCTCCTCCCACTCCAGGCATTGCCCCGGTAGCGGTATCCTTCTGGAACAGCTGGAGGTCCAGTTCATCATTGCAGCTTCCGCTCTGCCCTGAGGAGAGGGCCAGCTCCAGAGCTCCAAACCCGAGGAGTGGAGCCGATGGCGTGGCCGGGGGAGAGCTCTCCAATCCGGGGCTGCAGCCAGCTTCCTGCCCCCCTCCTCCTGGGAACAGAGCCACAGCCGGAGTCGGGGACGGAGGGACTCCCTCCAGCCCTTCCTCCTCGTCTTCATCGTGGTGGTTGTTGGTGTCCTGGTGGAGGGGGAAGGGAGAGAGGGGGAAGTACGGCGTGGTGTCTGGGCTGCGACGGGAAGGTTCGGGGCTGTGAAGGGGCAGAACAAGGGGGCTGTCAGGAAGAGAGAGCTGGGTGTGAGGAGAGGAGGCCTGCGGACTGTGGTCCAGGGACGGCAGTGTCGGGGGAGACTGGGGCTGCTCACAGGAGAGAGCCAACACACACTCTGGCGGAGAGTCCATTCTCTATCGAGTGAGAGAGAGGGTACGAGACAGTCAGTCAGAAAGATAGGGACAAGAAGGCAGCTAGAGAGATATAATGACTCTGGAGAGACTTATGACTTTTAAAAGCAAGCGAGAGGAAAGGTTAGATTTGCATGTTGTGCATAATAATATTAACTGTAACTTGACCTTGATCAGATCTGGAAATGAGCCAGAAAGAGAAAATACACCCAAACGGCATGAGTCTGAGCAACGCTTTAGCACATATGTGTGTTAGAGTACATGAGAGCCTTCACATGTGTTATGTCTCTGGTGGCAGAAAATTACCAGCAGTGTGTGTGCTGCTATGCCATTCTTCAGTATCTTGGCTGAGGGGAGTCACACGTCTGTGGCAGCCTCCTCCTTTAGTCTTCTGGGGGCCAAAAACCAAAAGAACCACAGCAACAACAAAACAATAAGAATTTGTACTCACATGAGGCAAATAAGAAATTCTGCTTAAAAATGAGATATCCACATTTACAAAAAAACACTCATCCACTCTAAACTATTGCTAACTTACAAAATAAAACACACCAAAGAACTTTATTCAAGAATGCATTTAAATTAGTAGTACTGTGGATGCATGGATGCAGCCACTGATGCTTTTGAAAGATTGAGCAATGAACTGTAAGTAGGAGTTTTCTTCCGAAACAGATAAAAAGCATTTCAGGATGAAACTCTTCGACTGTATCCCATCATAGATGCAAATTACAGCAATCAAATGCATGCTCAGAAACATTTCTGAACGTGTTAGATACAATACTTGTACAAATTAAATCACTATTTGATCCTCATTTGCTGCTCGGTCTGTGTGGGTGGGTGTGCTTGAATGTGTAACAGGTGTGCACCTGTTCTCGCTCCTGCATATGCTCATAACACACTCCAGTGTGCTGCTCGTACATATGGACAATTAAACTGAGCGTGAATCCGCGTCTGTGCACATGTCTGTATCTGTGTCTCAGTATGTGTGTGTGTGTATTTGTGTGTGTAAGAGTTAAGGGCACCACAGGACATGGACTGTCCCAAACAGGATGGGCGCGAGATGTTTTGACTTCCCCACACACCCTTCCTGTGCACTCGTACAGTAGCAGCTTTTAGCTTAAATCTGGGCTGTATACACGTGCATACACACACATGCACACACACACATACACACACACACATTCACACACACATATGCATATGTATGCAATCCTGCACAAAGGAATATTTGTTACATCTATCGCCTGGGTATGGCAGCTTTGACCCTTGCATTCTCTTGGTTTCTTGTATAGGCGATGTAGAAATATAAGCTGATTCTACTGTGGCAGTTGTTGCAAGTCGCTTTGAACAACACCGTCAGCCAAAATGTACGTGAAATGTACAGTAAATGTGCTTATGCATACACAACGATCAAACACATGTGTGCAGTCACATTTAGGCAGGCACGCACACATACTGAAATATTCTGAGTGCACAGCAGTTTGCATGTATCAGTTAGAGCGGGTTTATTCAGATAGGCTGTTTTTGTCTGTCATTTGGTGGAGTTGGGAAGCAGCAGTGGCGCCCACAACAAAACAAAAGGTCATCAATCATTGTGGCAAAACAATGGAACATCTGTGTTCGCAGGTGTGTCGCCCATATTTGTGTTCACGTGGCAGTATGTTCACATATGTGTTTATATGAACTGTGGATTTGTGTTTGTGTATGTGTGTGTGTGTGTGTGTGTGTGTGTGTGTGTGTGTGTGTGTGTCAGCGAGCCTGGATGACAAAGAGATTCTCATGTAGCCAGTTGACATTTTAGCTCAGCTATGACTCACAGGGATATCACACCATATCAATCACGTACAAACACACACTCTCACACACAGAGTCCTTTCTTAATCCACCATTATTGTTCTCTCTGTCCCTGTCTTCCTTTCCCTTCCTTCTTTCTTTCTCTCTCTCTCTCTCTCTCTCTCTCCCTGATTCATACTCCTCCCATCCCCCTCTCATTCTCTCGCTCCCTCGCTCCCTCCCTCTATTATTCACTAATTTTCTTTCATTCTCTCTCTCTCCCTCTTTCTTTCTCTCCTGCAGTGTTGCCAGTTGGCAGTGTGCCAGGGAATGCTGATATCAGCTGGTAGATTGGGCCCTGCCAACATGGCGAAGAGCAAAAATGAGAGAGAAAGAAGGCAGACAGAAAGAGAAAGAGAGAAAGAGAGAGAGAGAGAGAGAGAGAGAGAGAGAGAGAGAGAGAGAGAGAGAGCAGTTGCAAACTGGACAGCTTCAAAAAAAAAAAAAACATTGTCAAAAACCATATGAATGAAAATGATTTAATGTGATTGCCAATGTGGTGTTGAGGGGAAACGGGGGAAGAAAAACAGACAGAATAGAGAGAAAGAGAGAGAGACAGACAGACAGACAGACAGACAGACAGAGAGAGAGAGAGAGAGAGAGACATGCTGGAACAGAGAATGGGAAAGAAATCAGAGGGATGGAGTGGCAGGCTGGGGCATAACATGTGAAGATGTGAGCAGGGAACGACTGAATTAAAATCATTTGCAATTTTCTAATAAAAAAAGCAACAGACACAAATATGCATACAGACAGATGCGGAGAGAAAGAGGAAGAGCGAGACAGAGAGTGAGCCTGACTATCTGAATGTATCTGCAGCGGTGTTAGGTCTGATGGCATTATCATATGAATATCACCATCATGATGCATTGTTCCACTGTGACAGTGGCCGTCGCCAACCACCAGCCCTGTCATGCCAATAAAGCAAATTTGGATAGATGGAGAGAGCGAGATAAGGTGTAAAAAGGATGGAGGGAAGGGGAGCTGGGGGAGACAGGGAGGGGGGTAGAAATCAGATTGGAATTGGCTAGAACAAAAACGAATAAAACTCCAGGTGTAAATTAACCCAAGGGCACGCTGGAGATCCAATCAGCCAAACCACTTCCAGAAGCGGTCAGAAACATATTTGGCCACATTATCAGCAAAGTTTAAACTCTTCAACCCTCCTGGTCCCGGCTCTTGGTTCATCATTACAAAAGCATGCTACACAGCTGAGCTTTATTTAAAACCCCAGAAAAACTTTATTTTAAATTCCAGCAGAGATCCCAAGGTTTCAATAGATAACAAACATGACCCGCTGAATTACAAGGAAATGTGTAAAATAAAAAAAGATGATCATTTTATTTTTGATGGAATGATGCATCTGTAAAACAATGGCGTCTTGGGTTTGCCTGTTTCTTCCAATAAAAGCTTGCTGTAGCTTCAGTGGAGCAGCAGATACAGAGTATGTACGTGACATTGCTGTACAATATGGGAAAATATGTGTTGAAGCTGCTTAAGGTGAAATTAGGGGACAATCGGAGTTCAAGATGGTAAAATGCGTCTGTCTCCAGTCTGCACGTAAGAATTACATAAACAGAAGTAAACTTCCACCTGCCAAGTGCGCACAAATGGACTGTCAGGATACAGTTGTGGATGCGAGCGAGACGAGGAGCTCTCTGTCAGAACGAGAACATGTAAATATTGTGAGAGGATGTGATGTGTGTGGCAGCGTTACAAGGGGAAAGAGAAATCTGATTTCAAGGTGTGTGTGCTGGAAACACATTTCAGTGTCAGGTGTAAATGTAATCCAGCTAAACCATATAGTCGATCTGGATGTGCGACGCATATTGATGCCAGGTGTAAAAAAGGCGCCTTGCTGCGGAGACAAAAACATGCATATTTAATTGGGTTTCCCTCATGCAACAATGATACACCGCACTTTTCACTGACTCTCGGCTCTGGCATTTGCAGAACGCGGAGGCGCAGTGGCTTTTTTTTTTTTTTTTTTACATGGCCTTTTCCACTTTCTCTACCTCTGTATTGTGCAGCGTGAGTGAACCTGTGTAACAGTACCGTAACTCACTGGGTAATTACAACTTAAAAGCTCAACACCGTTGTGTAAAGTGTTGCTACAGTGTCGCCATTACCATAATTACAGCGTAACTTTGATCATCGAGTTAACTGATTTGAACAACTATCCAATTATCTTCGCTTAAGATTAGTATTTTATGAAAGAGTTCTTATGAAAGTGGTGCCTCCCTTCGTCTGCTTCCACGGTGAATGGCAATCTCTGCATTCCCAATTCAGATGACAAAAAAAGAAAAAAACAACACTGAATAAACATGGGTGACTAGTTTTGCGCCTGTGTCATGAGCTGTGTGGGGGCACTGAGTCATACATCACATGTTGATAAATAGTTGCCATGGGAGTGCAGGCGCAATATGTTCAGACAAGTTTTTATTTTTGGGTGTTTGATCTCCCTCTATAAATGTCTACTGAGTACACAACTAAGTGCAGTATATTGCGAGGCTAGAGTTAGCGCAGGTTTGTACATGCCGAGGTAGACATCACGGTTGTGAGTGCGGGCGAGGGCGTGAACAAGCTTCCATTTAATGTTTGTCACCGCGTGTGTGTGTGTGTGTGGGCTGATGCTATGTGCTCAAATTGAAATTAATCATATACAATGGGGTGGAGATTCGTCTTATAGCCTGTATGTGAACGTTTGCATTCATCTCCTGAATGAGTGCGTTCACGAGGGTGTACATTAACTGCCTGTGTGTGTGTGTGTGTGTGTGTGTGTGTGTGTGCACAGCCCACCTAAAAATAGACGTTTGTGAGGTTTGTCTCTGGGCCGTAGGGCATTAAATACTGTGTGTATCTGAGTGCTGCGTGTGTGTGTGTACTCCTTACTTTTTCTTTTTTTTCTTTCTTTTTTTTTTTTAACAAATCCTCACATGATGCAGTGAGTGTGAAGAAAGGTGTCTTTTTGGGGGGTATGAAAGGGTATGTGACAGAGGGACCGGCTCCAAAATGTGCGATGCGAGTTGATGATAGAAGACGAGCAATAAAGAAACAGAAGGGCGAGAAAGTGCAAAAGAGGAGGCGGGTCGGCTCTCTGTGTGGTACAGTATAATTCGAGGCCTGTGGTTTTTATCGCGTGGTCACGCGGCAAACTTCCCCACAGACGGTATTCATTTCCTTTACTTCACCTTTCCCTGAACCCCCCTCCTTCAGTCCCTCCCTCGTTCCAACTTTATCTGGCTCGCGTTCTCCCCTCCCCTCATCTTTCGCTGTGCTGTGATGGAGGGGGGGGGGGGTCTCCCACTGTGTCTCGATAACTGACTGTAAGGATGCCTCCACTGGTTTCCTTGTATCTCAATTTCTTCGAGGAAAAAAATGCAAACCTTTCAGGGATCTTGGCACCACGGTCCAGTGTAGCTCACCGGTCGTGAACACTGCCAATATAATGGGTTTAGCTCCCATCTGTGCTATGGATAAAATAAATGTAATGCCACAAGGCGCTTGGGATAATGGCGTCCACCAAATGGAATATGACTGACCTTCTTAATAGATATTTAATGAGCTAAGTGAAGAGTAAGTTGATCGATTCAGGCGTTCTTGATTGCCGAGTCTCCCTTCTTTCATCTTTACCTTGATCAAGAGTGGGCGCATAAATACCCGAAAGAGTGAAAGTGTTTTATGAATTTTAGAGTGTTCAAGCCCCTGTGGCCTGTTTAAAAGAAGCTCCCTGCCCTGCGGATCTGTTTTATCTGCCGCTCTTTGCTGCTCGCCTCCTGTATACTTAACACCTTTCCCTCCTTCTTACTTACACCTCCTCCTCCTCTTGTCTAGCCTCCCCACTTCACTTCTCCTTCTCATCTATCCTGCGTTTCTCTCCCTCCGCCCTCCGTCTCCTGTCAAGCTGTCTCCTCTGCTCTTTCTGAATGAAATCTTCCTCCAGTGGAGAAAACGAGCCGACGCGTCCCGGCAGTTGTGGAGCACCGAGCTGGGAGTGATGCAACGAGTGCCAGATCAGAGCGAGTGAATCTGAACGCTGGAAACATCACAGCGCCTCGTTCTGCAGAAACGAGGCTCTCGCTCGGAGTCATGCGGGCCGCACTGTGTCTAAACCAATGAGTGGGCGCGTTGAGAGACTTGACTGGCTCGTCTGATACGGGATCACAAAAATGACAGCATAAAAAAAAAAGGCATTGGTTGAAATGACAAAAATCATAAGCGAATCATTGGACATAATACTTCTAAAAGGTTTAAAGAGAATGCCTTCGCGCATTCATCTGCCTGTGCGGATACAGGGATCACCTGGAGGAGTTGAGGGGGAGAAAAAAAAGAGCAAAGCAGGCAGCAATCATGCATCCCACAGGTGCAAGACAGATTTCCCTATGATCAGTTATATTTCCTGACCAAAAACCCACATTTGCGCTGACTGACACCTGTCAATCAGCTAATGAGCGTCCCGTTCAGCCAGAAAAAACTGGACTCAAACGCCACATTTTCTCTTGCAGCAGTGCGGCTTAGGCCATGTCAACACGACGCCAGGTAAACTGGAAATGTAATTTTGGGGTTTCATCCGAAGCTGCAAGGTCCGCACTTGTGGGCTTCACCAGTGTCGATGTTTTGTTAGTCACTTCACTGACACTGATGAAGCCCATGAAGGCGCAATGTCTGTATTGAAATTAAATTCTTCATAAAACTCAGAGTGTGGGCTGTGCATTTTTCTACTTTTCCACTGTTCACATTCTTCAGTCTACGCATCAAGTAGATTTTTTTTCTTTCTGTGCATGGGTTTTTCCTCAAAACTACGTCATATTTAAGTTTTCCGCTTCCAAACTCCTGCTGTTCACATTGAAAAACCAAAAATGGGTAAAGTCCCTTATCGAGCGTGCACAGCCGTACGTGTGTGACCTGTGCATGCTCGATACCAGATTACGCCCCAGATCACATGACAATCCTACGTCAGCTCCGTTTTTCCCCATTCACACTACAAAGCCAGACGGGCGTTTTGAACTTCACACACTTTTGGAGAGCATCCGCAAAATTAATTGATTTCTTGAGTGGAAAACGCCGGCTTAGTGTAGAAGTACAGTGAAAACATGAAAAAAAAAATTGACTTGGTTTTAGTGTGGACACTGGCCTTAGTGAGTCAGAAGACCATCATTCAGTTTGAAGCTGCCGTGTCAGCAAGCATCTGACCTGCTTAAGCGTCCTTGAGAAAAACTCTGACTGAACCTATGAGCCCCTGGGGCATTTTATGGAGCTGACACTGACCTTTGACCTCCTTGTGGCATGTATGTGTGTCATATGTTTACCTCTCAAGACATTTGACAACATGTCTAACTTCAGGAAAAACTGCACCTAATTGCAAGACGGCGTTCTAAATTTACCTTGAGGACATTTACCGTGTGTGCTCTTTGCCAGTAACACCCTGCTTCACATTCATCTGCACGTTCATTGATCTGGGAGTGGCTACAGTCTTGTGCTCTCACTCTTTTGGTGTAATTAGGGGTTGGGCACCTTACTCAAGGGCACCTTGGCAGAGGAGACGGGACATCAGACACAGGCTTCACCTCTCCCTGGGGATCCCGACCAGCAACCTCCCAGTCTCAAAACCAGCCTCTCTCTAAACTTCAAGCTTCCACTGCTCCCTATCTCCTGATGAATTGTGCCGCACACAAGAGGGTAGAGCGCGCAGACTGATCCAACGCTATCTTTTGCTTGACCTACTGCTTTAAATCACAGCGGGCCTTCCTAGTGGCGCTGTGACCTCCTTAGATTGCCATGCTATCCAAAATTATGATCAAGCACATACCGGTATAGTGACAGACTTTAATCTGGGGCAGCGCACGCACAGCGGGGAACGCGACCGTCTACCTGTCCACCTCCACCGCAACAAAGGAAAAGGTCAATCGGTTTGAAACCCTGGTCCAAAAACTCAATACAAGTGGCACAAGTGGCATACTATTTAAGTAAGACCCTAATGCTCTAAATACACACTAATCCCGAGCAGCCAGCAGAACTCTCTACAGTCTCAAAATGTCACAATGCAGTAGATTCTCCCTAACTGAGGGCAAGCAGGTGCCTCTCCCGCAGCGCACTAATGACCCAATTATATCAATCAGAAGCCTTGATTGGTGCTACACTCCTCTCCTTTTTACTCTCTCTGTACTCTCTCTCTCTCCCGCTCACACACACACACACACATCTTCCCTCCCTAAGAGCCACCTGGATGGTGTATATGTGTCCCTCAAGTGCAGTACAGTATGTACAAAGATGTGGAAGAGGAGGAGGAGGAGGATAGCGCTGGAACACAACACCGTACAATGTGAGAGGTCTAAATGAAGCAAAACCATTAGACCCCCCCCCACCCCCTTTCTACAGCGGGCCAGCATTTTAGATTCATTAGTGAGTCCCTGATGTGTATTCACAATCCCTTAACACGAAATCATAGTGTATCAAAAAGGGAACTACCTGTGGAGGTGAGGAAGAGCACTTTTCCGATAAAGGGGTGACTCTTTTCATATCTGTTTGCTTGTGAGGGGAAAAAATACAATGTGCAGGGAGGGGGCAAAGGCTGGACAAAAGCATAAGGTTACAGTTAAAAGCAGTGATGTCATGGTTTAAAAAATTTGGACGTTTGTAGTGACCTTCAGGAGAAATTATCATGACACAAAATGACAAAAAAAAAATTGTTTTCATGCAACACTGAATTTATAGACCTTATCCACATAACTGAGTTTCAAAACTAAGTTTGATAAGCTCTTACTTTATATGCACTATGAATTTACATAATAAAGATTTACATCAGCTTAAAAATGTGACTAAACTCTGATTCCTAATTTTTAAAAAAAGATATTGGCTTGAGTGAGTTTAGGTGGGTTCACCCTCCACCACATCCCTGATTATAGGACAAGCAAGAATGTCAACCCATTTCCACTGTGCACATGCTCTGAAAAGTGAAACATTTTGGGTGGATATAAAAATAGGGCATTTCAGGATCCCTAAACATGTTCCACTGGATATAGAAAAGGCGACGGGAGTGTCTTTGGTCAACCCAGATGACACGTCTGCGCCTTATCTCAAGAGGAATTTCCTCCTCGCCCGTATGATGTGCGTCAATAACGTGCAACCATTTTCAGTCGCTCTTTCCCCTCTTCTCTCTCGCGGCCATCTCAATTAGAGGCACATTAATGAAATAAATAACCATCAACAAACAATGCACTAATAAACACCCCCCCTCCCTAAAATGAGATTAACCCTGCCCGCAGATGGTGTCTGTGCACAATTTAGCTTCCAAAATGCGATTAAAAAGCATAAACACTGGGATGTAGTTTGGAGAAGTCGGGGGTGGCGTGTGTGTGTCATGTCAGCCTATCTATCGCTCGCTCCCCTGCTCCATTTTGTTCCTAAATTTTCTATACAAAAGATTAAGGGAGGGGAAAAGACGAGTGAGCGAGCAGGGAGGACGGGAGGAAAAAAAGTGCCATCATGGATTTCATCTTGAAACCTCTGCCAATCTCCCAACCCGACATCACCCCCAAAAGCGACAGCATATCCAAAAAACGTACAGTTTTAAACCTAGGAGGCAAACCGGTAACTTAGAACGCTACAATGTATATACAATGCATTTTGGCAACACGCGTTTTGCAAACACGGCTACAACGTTGCATGCTACACTTGCTACTTTCTGAGCTTGTAGGGACTGGAGGTGATGTTAGGACAACTAAACCGGTTGTAATAGTAGTCTAGTAAACATTGTAGTTAAAGGTCGGAGGACTGATGTCTTTTAAGCAGTATTACAGCCCGGGATCAGTTGCTGGATGCGTTTTTGCGCACATCACAGATGAAAGTGGCGGTGCTTATCTCGAAAACAATGCAGTACACAATGCCTAATGCGTCTCCAACAAAAGAATTAGTCAAGCTAATCGCATCTACCTAGAAATTCTGCTTTGTAGATCAACTTGCTAACATGCAAAAATCTACTTTACCGCTGGCCAATATGTCTGCGGCTTATCGAAATCCTCCGTTACGCACGGAGAACTTGTGTCCCTTTTTGTAAAGCTACTTTTTTTGGGTCCAACATCGCGTCTTTTTAGACGTTTTAAATGAGACTGGGGAGAAGAGGTCAATGTGCTGCCTCATTTTGGAACTGAAGCGTTT